>NC_091384.1:13536219-13598719 GCF_038502225.1 Cherax quadricarinatus | reverse complement strand
ATCCAGGGAACCTCATATCAGTGGGATGAAAAGCTGCCAGGGCATGTGGGCCACTGGGTGGGAAAGTATGGAGCCACTCAGTCAAGGCTAGACATACGAAAGACGTTAAAGTTAAAGGAAAGGGTGCTAAGACCACTGGAACCAACAAGTTTACACCCCCAGAGGTCCACACAGGGGAAACGGGACGGTTGAAGTTAGACTGGAGTCTGCTCGACAAGAGTGGCCAGATGGCACTCGTGTACAGGGTCCGCTGTGGGGGCTCGTGGAAGGTGAACTTGATTTAGACTTAGCACCTACCTTAGCCGGCGGGAGGATGTGGAAACTTATTTGGTCCCTAAAGTTCCACAGGACAGATACGGCATACGAAGGGGTCCCAGCATAGCCGTAATGGAACGGCTGAGCTGGGTGGTCCTTAAACCCACCCAAACACAAGCGTTCTCCCCGAGTTGGCGTGGTTGGTAAGCTTATTTAATTTATAGATTTACCTTTCAGGGAAGGAGTACGTAGTTTTACTGTTAGTATATTAATATTAGGTTTACTAAGGCAACTGTAGATAATAATAATGTAGACCTAAGACCATAACATAGGTAGTAATAGGCCGATAATGTAGGCAAACACTAGGTTAAGTTAGATAGGGAGAACTGGCAGCCCTAGCTTGAATGATGAGGTGCGGGTCTCAAAGACACAATAGCGTCCTTCTTAAGACAGACACCAATTGGACAAGACATGCCGTGATCAGCAGACAGCGCCCCCACATGTCTTCACATTTGAGACCTAGGGAAATCTGGTAGAGGCACCTCGATGTACCGTAGATGACCTCCGTCTGGCCCATACAGTAAGACAAGACCTCCACTTTATCTCGTAGATTTCTGGCCAGTGTCTGGGGAGAATTGTGAGTGAGTTTGATCTGTGGGCCCAGTGTGCAACAGGCAGTGCATGCCCAGTAAGTACCAGTGTCTCTTGGCAGTCTGGAAGCTAGTGTCCGTGTCTGCATAGTTATATTAGGGGATGCATACCCTCTTGGATATAGGAATTTCTGAGGTACAGGCAGGTCAGTAATAACAATTGAATATTGCAGGAATTAAGGCTCCCGGTTGCACGTGGTTTCTGAGGGGAAGTCCAAAGGGAAGTTGAAGATCAGGATATATGCTGCAACACCAAGTAAGTTAGTCCTTTATACGTGCATGCAGGCAAGTTTCTTGCAACATCAATCATTTGTGAAAATCTGTCCTATAAGCCACTTGTGAGGCTGAGGTACCCACCTCAGAGCTCAGTGTCAACAGAGTTTGCCAGGGTAGGCGACTCACTTGGAGGCAGTCCACACAAATTTTCACAGTAATTGTGGTAGGGGACATAAATGATAAAGTAGGAGAGACCTTTAGAGAGAGTGTGGTAGGTAAGTTTGGGGTGCCAGGTGTAAATGATAATGGGAGCACTCTGATTGAGCTTTGTATAGAAAGGGATTTAATTATAGGTAATACATATTTTAGGAAAAAGAGGATAAATAAGTATACAAGATATGATGTAAGGAGTAATGGCAGTAGTTTGCTGGATTAAGTATTTGTAGATAGAAGACTGTTGAGTAGACTTAAATATGTATACGTTTATAGAGGGGCAACAAATATATCAGATCACCTTTTAGTTGAAGCTACATTGAGAGTAAAAGGTAGATAGGATACAAGGAAAATAGAAGCATCTAGTAAGAGAGAGGTGGTCCAAGTCGGACCGAAACGTCGTCGTAAGCTTCTCTCTTTTATGTGCTGGTTATTTGTGTATCGTTCCAGTCACGGTATTGTGCCTTTTTTTTGTTATGTAAACAACTATTAGAGGACAGATGGGCTAGTGAGAGCATAGGCAATGGGGTCGAAGATGTATTGGGTAGGTTTAAAAATGTAGTCTTAGAGTATTCAGCAGAAGTTTGTGGTTACAGGAAAGTGAGTGTGGGAGGGAAGAAGAGCGATTGGTGGAATGATGATGTAAAGAGTGAAGTGTATGGTAGAGTTATTAGTGAAAGAATTAAGAGTAAGATAGAGGGTAGGATAGCAGATGAACAAGGAAGCTTTAGGACAGGTAAGGTGTGTGTAGACCAAGTGTTTACAGTGAAACATGTAAGTGATCAGTATTCAGATAAGGCTAAAGAGGTTTTTGTGGCATTTATTGATTTGGAAAAGGCTTATGACAGGGTGGATAGGAGAGCAATGTGGAAGTTTTTGCAAGTGTATGGTATAGGAGGTAGGTTACTGAAAGCAGTGAAGAGTTTTTATGAGGATAGTGAGGCTCAAGTTAGAGTATGTAGGAAAGAGGGAGATTATTTCCCAGTAAAAATAGGCCTTACACAAGGATGTGTGATGTCACCATAGTTGTTCAAAATATTTATAGATGGGGTTGTAAGAAAAGTAAATGAGAGGGTCTTGGCAAGAGGAGTGGAGTTAAAAGATATAGAATCAAACATAAAGTTGGAGTTGTCACAGTTGCTTTTTCCTGATGATACTGTGCTCTTGGGTTATTCTGAAGAGAAGTTGCAGGGCTTGGTGGATGATTTTGGAAGGGTATGTGAAAGAAGAAAATTAATAGTGAATACAGGAAAGAGTAAGGTTATGAGGATAACAAAAAGATTAGGTGATGAAAGATTGGATATCAGATTGGAGGGAGAGAGTATGGAGGAGGTGAATGTATTCAGATATTTGGGAGTGTACATGTCAGTGGATGGGTCTATTAAAGATGAGGTGAATCATAGAACTGATGTAGGGAAAAGAGTAAGCCGTGCATTTGGAAGCAAAGAGGGGAATGTATGAGAGCATAGTTTCACCAACGCTCTTATGTGAATGTGAAGCATAGGTGATGAATGTTTCAGCGAGGAGAAGGATGGAGGTAGTGGAGGTGTCATGTCTGAGGGAAATGTGTGGTTTGAATATAATGCAGAGAATTCGTAGTTTTAAAGTCAAGACGAGCTGCAGGATTGCCAAAACTGTTGTCCAGAGGGCTGAGGAAGGGTTGTTGAGGTGGTTTGGACATATAGAGAGAATGGAACGAAACACAATGACTTTAAGAGTGTATCAATCTGTAGTGGAGGGAATGCAGGGTAGGGGTCAGCTTAGGAAAGGTTGGAAGGGGTAATGGAGGCTTTGTGTGCGAAGGGGTTGGACTTCCAGCAAGCATGCATGAGCATATTTGATAGGGGTGAATGGAGACAAATGGTTTTTAATACTTGATGTGCTGTTGGAATGTGAGCAAAGTTACATTTATGATGGGACTCAGGAAAATTGGCAGGCTGACCTTGAGTCCTGGAGATGGGAAGTACAGTGTCTGCACTCTGAAGCAGGGGTCTTATTGTTGCAGTTTTATAAACTGTTGTGTGAAGCACCACTCTGGCAAGACAGTGATGGAGTGAATGATGGTGAAAGTTTTTCTTTTTTGAGCCACCCTGCCTTGGTGGGAATCTGCTGATGTGTTAATAAAAGTAAAATGATCAGTGAATCCCTGGTGTTTGCCATACTATTTGCTCTAGTTGACACTCAATTGAACTGGCACTCCCAAAAGGTAGTAAGTGGTCCCAGATTTTTTTTAATACTCTGCACACTGACTATTAAGACCCATTCTATACTGACCAGGCATCTCAGGCAATTATGCCAAATTTGGAGGCAGGAAAAATGTAATGTTAATTTACATTTGATTATTATAATAAAAAAAGGCGCTAAACCACAATGGCTATAGAGCACTGCAGGGCAAGGAAGGAAGTGAGGGTATTGGGTAACAAAAGGGAGAGGGATGATTAGGAGGTTATGGAGGATAGTGGGGCAGGGGATAGTGCAGGAGTAGAGGGAAGCAAGAGATTGAGGTAGAACGGGCTGTGGGGAGCACTGAAAACATCATCTTCAGAGTTTGTGGAGTAAATCAGATGTTGTCAAAAAGTCAATGTTACAAAAAATGCGATATTTAATAATGATAGAGATCTCCAGTGAATACTAGAAAGATCTGCCCCTCTAGCACCAAGCCTGTTACTGGGTTTTTGTAACAAGTAGTCAGTATCCTGGTCCAATTATCCATTAGGATTTAATAGTAAGATCCAATACTGCTTTAGGATTACAACTGGTAGGCTACTAACTAAAGATATTAAAATTTAAGAAGTTTATTAATAAAGATAAAGTTGTCTAGGTGGACAATATCAAGGTAAATCAAAGTAATCAATTTAATATAATATAGGATACAAGTTCCTACACCTCTCTTGTATACAGTATTATTGTGCTGAAGGCACATATCATATCTTTATAGCTTTTAAGTACCGTCTGGTACATTGTCAGCATTTAAGAATATAACTCTAATACGTATACACAAGTGAGTATGTGTGTATGTGTGTAAGTGCTCTAAGTAGTTCGCTATGTCTCAACACTCGACTCTACTTAACCAGTGACTGACTAAAAGCCCTCACATAAACTAACTTCTTGATCAATGTGGCAATCAGAACAGATTGCTTGAACAGTAAAATGACTAATTCGCTGAAGAGCAATATAACAAGCAGCAGCAACACAGAATCAGGAACAAGGAGATAACATAATGACCCTAAGTAGGGACCATCTGCAGATCCTCTACAAAAGTCACAAAACTCCCATACTACTGAATCTAAGTTCAGCATAAGAAAATCCCCAACTGTGACAGTGCACAGATACCAGTACAAATTAGGTCAGAAGCTACAGCTCAGGGCCTGAGTTTCTTGGAGTGTCAGTGTGACACACAACCTCAGTAAAACATCAAAAATCACTAAGTCTAGGCTATGCTTTGTGAACAGTTACACAGAACTAACAAGAGAGAGCGACAGAGATGATGTTCCAACAAGGGCCAGCAAGGGAGAGATGGTGATGGAGGTGTTGGAATCACCATCAAACAGAGAGAGCTAGCCAGAGGCAGGGCAATCCTCTCACCCAGGTGAGGTGTGATCACCCCACCCTGATCACGTGACTCTCCATGGACTGCTGCTGCCCAGCAACTACAGAGAAGCTGGCAGCAAAACAAGCAGAGTGGTAGTTTGCCAATGAGGGCAGCTACTTAACAGTCTCATTCAATGAGCACTGAGTAAGGTGTAAATGTTACATCCTACCTAATAATATAACTAAGTCAAATAATAATATAAAGCAATGTATTTACGATTTAGCTAATATCGCAAATATCAGCAATGTGAAATTATATGAACAGGTAATGTACATTATATACATTGTGAACCATTCAGGGGTTGCAATACCCCTCAGCATGACAAATGGGCGCACTAGGAGTTGTGTTAGTGTCTTTCACATGATTACTTCTGTGATAACTCATGTCACTTTAATAAAACAATTTAACATCAACAAATCAGAGTCACTCTTGTGCCATACACTTCTTACATTTTACAGTGTCTATTTCACTATAAGCTATGCCCCTCATACTAGGACAGTACACAGCATATCGTATCTTTGCATACTTGTGGTTATGTACATCAGTGTAGAGACAGGAGAGCGTAGAAAGGCATGTCACGTTGTGGCTCAATCGTAGCAGTGGAGACTGAATATTACAATGGCAGTCTTGTGCGATAGACAGGAGATGGCATCCCACTCTTAAGTAGCGGTAGTGGAATGTGAGGCAGTATGGATATCTGTGTATGAGAAAGCTTGAGTGCAGTAACATAATGTGTGTAGTTAGGCGGGTGGCTGCGGCAGGATTATTTCACCACTCAGTAACTAGCATTGCCCACACTTTACACACTCAACACTCAGCTTCTGTCTCCAACTGTCTCCTTTCCACACCAACATATATCACCACTACTGTGAATATATAAATAGAATAATTAGACATAAGTATACATAGTTAACATGGGCTGAAAGATTATGTTACTTTACTGAATTTAAAGTAGCAAGCAACAAAAGATATTTGGGCACAAAATTACATTAATTTTAATGAAACAATTGTAATTAAGGACATGACAGAGCATCAGCAATTACATTACAATAACCACTGATATGTTGTATACTAATAGAGTAATTTGAGCCTAGATGAATAGTAACATATAGGAAGGAGAATGTCAGTGGAGGATGACTGTTGGAGCAGCACAGCACTCACTGCATAACTATTCACATCTGTATGTTAAAGAAGGAAAGAATGAAATTAGGACACCTCAATACAGGAGCAGAAGAAAACAGATGCTTCAACTTTGTAAACGAGTCTGAACAATCCCTAGTCCAGATGAACTGGACTTTGCTACTAGTGAGCTCAGTGAGAGGAGCAGCAATTTGAGAAAAGCTTGGACAGAACCTGCAAAAATATCCTGCCATGCCCAGGAATCTCTGCACTCCTTATCCTGTGGCACTGGAAATGCAGATATAGCTCAAACTTTAGCATCAATAGGAGCAACCTCACCTTGGCCAATACAAAAGCCTAGATAGGTAATCTTGGCTTGACCAAAACTACATTTAGCTAAGTTAACAGTGAAGTTGTAGTGTACCAGTCTCTCAAACAATGCTCTGAGACATGTCAAGTGTTGTTCCCACTCATCACTGTACACCACTAAGTCATCAAGGTAGGCTTCTACTCTAAGTTGTGGGTCAATTTGTTCATTATACATGAGAATGAGGAAGCCATGTTATATACGCTGAAGGGGGTGACGAGATAGTTGAACAATCCATCTTGAACAGTAAAAGCAGATATTTCTTGAGCACTTTCAGTAAGCGGGACTTGATAATAGCCTCGTAAGAGATCTAAACAGCTGACATACTCGGATCCTGACACACAATCAATAAGGTCGTCAATGCGAGGTAGGGGATAACCATCAGGCAAGGTGACAGAGTTCACTTTCCGGTGATCAGAACACATCCTGAAACTACTGTCAGGTTTGGACACTAAAATACATGGAGATGCCTGTGGACTTTAACTGTGCTCAATCAGCCCATGAGATAACAGAAAGTCAACTTCACTCAACACTTTATGCTTCGTTGGACTCATCCTATATGGCGATTGCTTAATGACTTATGTTCCCTGTACATCAACGTCATGTACACCCAGAGCACAATGTTTAGGAACATCACTGAACAATTCAGGGTACTACAAAATCATGTTTTTAATATCACCAGCTTTATCAATCTCAAAGTTACTGAGAAAATTGTCTATTATTATTATTATTATTATTATTATAATCAAAAAGAAGCTCTAAGCCACAAGGGCTATACAGTGCTGCAGGGTAGGGAAGGAAGCAAGGGTATCGGGCAGCAGAAGGGAGGAGGGATGATTAGTAGGTTACAGAAAACAGCGAGGCAGGGGATAGTTTGGGGGTAGAGGGTAGCAAGAGATTGAGGTAGAAAGGGCTGAAGGTATCATCAGAGTTTGTGGAGTAAGTCAGTTGTTGTCAAAATGTCAATGAGAGAGTCCAGATGAAAGATGGGTCCATCAGCAAAAAGGGAAGGTAAAGAGAGAGCAGCTGGGCGAAGACGACATTGGAGGTAAATTCTGTGTGCTCGTTGATAAATTGGACAGTCTAACAGAATGTGGCTGACCGATAATGGAACCTGGCAATTCTCACAGAGAGGAGCAGGGCACCTCTACATGAGATATCCATGAGTAAGATGAGTATGGCCAATGCGAAGGCGGGAGAGAGTAGTCTCCCAACCTCAACACTGGTGACAAGAAGACGGCCAGTAAACTATACTCGGTTTAATAAATCAAAGTTAGTTATTGAGCAGACCAACATTGTTGCCAATGGGTGTGAAGGTGGGTAGCTATTACAGCAAAATAGTCTGGAAATGGAACACCTCTATATGAAATTGGTAGGTCATGCACTGCACAGCAGTGTCTGCCTGTTCATTGCCCTGTACATCAACATGACCAGGGACCCAACAAAAAAAATACCTTTATGCTTAGTATTATTATTATTATAATCAAGGGGGAAGCACTAAACCCGGAGGATTATACAGTGCCTGGGGGGGGATGTGGAAGGCATTCAGGCTTAATTCGGGGAACTGGTGCACAGATCCAATTCCCTAAATCAAGAGCCCCTCACCAACATCAAGGAACCTTCCTTGAGGGGTTTATGCTTAGTAGAGAAACGGCGTAGCCAAAGTTGGAAACAAAGAACTAGGGGGTGAGGTGTATCAAATTTCTGTATAGCCTGTAGAGCACTAAGGGAGTCAGAGACAACCACAAATGATAACACAGGCATAGATGTAATACGAGTAAGTGCTGCAAGAATGGCATACAATTCAGAAGTAAAAATGCTAGCAGAAGATAGTAAATGCCCTCACACGATGCTGTCTGGAAACACTGCTGCAAATCCAACACCATCAGAAGATTTAGAGCCATCTGTGAACATGGCAATGGCATGAAAATGAGAGTGGAAGTGGTCAAAAAAAAGAGCGCGGGAAGCCACCATAGGCAGTTGGGCTCTCGAGCAAGGGAGTAAGAAAGAACAGACCCAAACAGCTGGAACTTCCCAGGGGGGTAGGGAAAAGTGAGATGCTACATGAACATATGAAGGCAGTAACTGAAGGGAAGACAAGAGCGAATGTAGGCAAAGAGAGAAGGGATGCAGCAAACAGGGGTGGCAAACAAATAAAGAATGTCTACTAATTGTTGTGATAGAAACACAGGCCTTATCTCTAGGCTTTATTGAACATAGAATCTTCATAGTACTTCTGCAACAACAAAATATAATGACTAGTACATCTAATAATGGCTTCTACAGGGATGGTGATGTCTTGCATATGTCAAGAGAAAAGTTATAACTACAGGCCACATATTTAAACTCACCATGTAATCTGCATCACTGATAAATGGATATAGTAGGAGAGAATCACACACCATGTGTTGGCGCCCATGACACACACCAAACTGTTGTTGTTGTTAAGGGCCCCAAGAGGTGGTGCAGTATTATCCTGCTGCTGCTCCCCACAGGACCAGTATCACTACACTAATGTCAGTGACCATTCTATAAATGGAAGATTTGAGGAGATCATGAGAGAACACATAGTAGCGAAGGCAATGGGTATCACGGCGATCAGACAAGGATGGAACATTCACTTCTGCATAGAGGCCCTCAACAGGGGAAGAGCAAAAAGCACCAAGGCATAAACGTAATCCTTGGTGATGGATGGGGTTAAGTCTAGAGAGAGTAGCAGAAGAGGCCGCTGAATAGATCTAGTCACCATAATCGAGTTTCGATAAAATGAGGGCTGAATGTAGGTGAAGGAGAGTTCGACGATCATCTCCCCATGAAAGATGAGCAAGGGTTTTAAGAAGGTTCAGCCTGCTGTGACAAGCTGCCTTTAGAGAGGTAATGTGGGGTTTCCAGGATAACCTACAGTCAAAGAGAAGGCCTAGAAACCTGACTGTATCACGTTCAGTGATATGGGAGCCAAAGAGGTAGAAAGGAAGATCAGAGATGACAGAGCATCTAGTGAAAGTAATTTGCTGAGTTTTGGTACTGGAAAATTTAAACCCATGCGTGGTGGCCCAATTGGAAACATGGTCGACCGCATGCTGGAGAGAAACTGTAATGAGGTGACAGTCAGCGCTTGCACAAGCAATAGCGAAGTCATCTACATAGAGTGATGACCAAATATTGGATGGAAGAACATAGGCCAAATCATTTATAGCAAGGAGAAAAAGTGTTGTGCAGAGAACACATCCCTGGGGAACATCTTCAGCTTGGACAAAGTCCGGGGAGAGCACATTATTGACTCGAACATAGAAATGTCTATCAGTTAAAAAGTTCTTAAGGAAAGATGGTAGATTGCTTCAGAGGCCTAAGGAGTGGGCTTGTGCCAAAATATTATACCTCCAAGTTGTGTCAAATGTCTTCTCAAGGTCAAAAAATACGGCAATAGCTGAGTGGTTATTTGCAAAGGCATTACAAACATACGTATCCAAACGTAGTAAGGGGTCTATGTGTAGAACGGCCCTTACGAAAGCCATATTGAGGAGTGGAGAGATTGTTGTCTCTAAATACCACATTGAATGTCTATTTTCCAGACGTTCCATCACTTTGCAAACTGCACTGGTGAGAGCGATGGGATGATAGTGGGAGGCTTCATGTCCCGTTGTGCCCGGTTTGCGGAAAGGGAGAACAATGGCAGATTTCCACAACTCTAGAAGAACTCCTTGTGACCAGAAAATTGTCTAGCGATTGTAGAGTCACTGAATTTTCTAGACACATCTCTATACCCCTAGAGATGTCAGGCAGACTGACTTTTTCTTCCTCTCTCCTAGGAAGAATAGATGTAGTAGGTAGATGACTAGTGTAGTATGCCTTGAGCTAGTTAACATGGTACACATGGTTTGATTTCCTCTTCCCAAGCATACTAATTAAATAATTATCTCAGTTAGATGTGATTTGTCAAGTCCTACTTAGACTCCTGATAAGTAAGTACTCATAGCTAAACGGATCTTTTTGTCAGAAACACATTCTGATGCTAGTCATGTATTCTGAGTAATATTATCTAAAACAGTGGGATCAGAGGTATTACTAGGATTTTGTTGCCTTTGTTGCACGGAAGAGGATATGACTTGTGTGGGTGCACCAACCGCATGACCGTTTCTTGTATCTCTTTCTAACTTATAGCAATACTCTCTAGCATGTCCTTTTATGTTACAATAGATACATTTAACTTTCTTCTTCTCGGTATCAGATTTCTGTCTAGCCACACAGACAGATGGATCGAAAAAACTGGAACCGACCTCCGCATGAACCAGCTACATGATCTATGTCAAGTTAGACAACAGAGACATTTCCCTGCTCCATGGGATATTACCCCATTCCAAACTACCATTCCTCCATTTCCCCCCAAAACTCTTCTTAAATCACAACCAAAACTTTGTCTTGATGCCAAACATGATACCTTAAGCTGTATTGATAACTTAGTCACACAGAACACTCTTTCACAAATTATTTACGTTTATGGTTCTGTTCACCAGTCCACTGGTGCAGCTGGTAGTGCTGCTGTTGTCATACAGAGTGATGGCTCTCATAAAGAAATTGGAGCACGCATCAATAACTGGGCCTCTACCCTTCAGACAGAACTGTTTGCCATACTCCTTGCACTCAAATGCGTCCATGTATCTAAGGCTGACACTTTAATTGTAACTGATTCTCTGTCATCCATAAATGTTCTCAACTCATTAAGTATAATTTGTGGCATGCTTGTGTCAGAAGCTAGACATAGGTATGGTAAGATTGTGGACAGTGGAGTCAGAGTGTACATGCTGTGGTTTCCATCTCACATTGGTCTTCAGAAGCATGATAGAACTGATAAATTGGCTAAGCTGTATGCTTTCAAAGAGGGAGTAGATTACAATCTTGGGTTGTCAATTAGCAGTTTGAGAATAATAATACGAAAAGAACTTCAAATGAACTTTATTGACTTAAGACTTAGGGAGATTGACACAAGTCAGTCCATCTTTCATCATTCCATCATGCAGGAGGAGCCACATGTTTATGGTGCATCCAACAAGATAAGCAGACTCTTGGATGTCACTACCACCCGGCTCCGGCTGGGTTACATTTATCTATGGCAGGTTAAATCACCACCACCAGATGTAGACCAAACGAAATGTAAACTTTGCCAGATGGACTAATGTCACACCTTGCGTCATTAATGAATTTAGAAACAACTCACTCAGAAATGTTCAAGAAATGGCAAAGTATTTTATCCACAGTGGTATATTACAGACCATTCTGGAGAAATACCCTGTGTTTGCTAGCTGTAAAGAATGCATTACCATGTATGTGTGTACTCACCTATTTGTGTGTGTGTCTGTGTGTGTGTACTCACCTAATTGTGGTTGCAGGGACCGAGACTCAGCTCCTGGCCCCACCTCTTCAATGATCGCTACTAGGTCCTCTCCCTCTCTGCTTCCTGAACTTTGTCATACCTCTTCTTAAAACTATGTATGGTTTCTGCCTCCACTACTTCACTTGCTAGGCTATTCCAGTTCCTGACAACTCCATGACTGAAGAAATACTTCCTAACGTCCCTGTGACTTGTCTGAGTCTTCAGCTTCCAGTTGTGACCCCTTGTTTCTGTGTCCCCTCTCTGGAACGTCCTATCTCTGTCCACCTTGTCTATTCCCCGCAGTGTGTGTGTGTGTGTGTGTGTGTGTGTGTGTGTGTGTGTGTGTGTGTGTGTGTGTGTGTGTGTGTGTGTGTGGGTGTGTGGGTGGGTGTGTGTGGGTGTGGGTGTGGGTGTGGGTGTGTGTGTGTGGGTGTGTGTGTGCGTGTACTCACCTAATTGTGGTTGCAGGGCTCGAGACTCATCTCCTGGCCCCACCTCTTCACTGATTGCTAAAGGATCACTTGGACAACGAAATATGGATCCCAGGTTACAACCTATACAGATGTGACAGAGTGAACAGGCAAAAGGGGGGGGGGTTGGCCTGTACATTGCAAAGTCACTTGTTTGCACAGACTGCTAAATGCCTCAAATGATGTAGTGGAAGTTTTAGCAGTAAAGGTCGAGAACCAAAACCTAGTCATTGTGGTAGTCTACAAGCCTCCGGATGCAACATTCCAGCAATTCCAGGAACAGCTGTTAAAAATTGACCACTGTCTGGAAAATCTTCCAGCTCCTGCACCCAACATCTTGCTCCTGGGGGATTTCAACTTAAGGCACCTAAAATGGAGGAATATAGCAAATAATATTGTTGCAGTAATAACACCAGGAGGCAGCTCTGACGAAAACTCACACTCACGCGAGCTTTTAAATCTCTGCACAAAATTCAATTTAAACCAGCAAATAATAGAGCCTACTAGACTGGAGAATACACTAGACCTCATCTTCACTAACAATGATGATCTGATAAGTGTCACCATATCAAAAACAATATACTCAGATCACAACATAATTGAGGTTCAGACATGTATGCACGGAGCCCCAGACCGACATAATGAGATTAGTCACGAGGGAGCATTCACCAAATTCAACTTCAATAACAAAAACATAAAGTGGGACCAAGTAAACCAAGTCCTAACCGATATAAGCTGGGAAGATATACTAAGCAACACAGACCCCAACTTATGCCTAGAACAGATTAACTCGGTGGCACTCTATGTATGCACAAGGCTTATTCCTCTAAGAAAAAGGAGGAGTAGATGTAAAATAGAAAGAGACAGGCGCTCCCTTTACAGGCGACGGTAAAGAATAACAGAGCGGCTAAAAGAGGTCAATATATCTGAAATGCGTAGGGAGACACTGGTCAGAGAAATAGCAAGCATCGAACTTAAGCTAAAAGAATCCTTTAGGAGTCAGGAATCGCGGGAAGAACTAAAAGCCATAAATGAAATCGAAAGAAATCCAAAGTATTTCTTCTCCTATGCCAAATCAAAATCGAGAACAACGTCCAGTATTGGGCCCCTACTTAAACAAGATGGGTCCTACACAGATGACAACAAGGAAATGAGTGAGCTACTCAAGTCCCAATATGACTCAGTTTTTAGCAAGCCGCTAACCAGACTGAGAGTCGAAGATCAAAATGAATTTTTTATGAGAGAGCCACAAAATTTGATTAACACAAGCCTATCCGATGTTATCCTGACGCCAAATGACTTCGAACAGGCGATAAATGACATGCCCATGCACTCTGCCCCAGGGCCAGACTCATGGAACTCTGTGTTCATCAAGAACTGCAAGAAGC
The DNA here is from genome assembly GCF_038502225.1 of Cherax quadricarinatus. Classification (NCBI taxonomy): domain Eukaryota; kingdom Metazoa; phylum Arthropoda; class Malacostraca; order Decapoda; family Parastacidae; genus Cherax; species Cherax quadricarinatus. The sequence continues at coordinate 13,585,078 of NC_091384.1, read as the reverse complement.
CCCTATCACGAGCCTTTTCCATCCTATGGAGAGGGAGCATGGACACGGGGGTCGTCCCACAGTTACTAAAAACAACAGACATAGCCCCACTCCACAAAGGGGGCAGTAAAGCAACAGCAAAGAACTACAGACCAATAGCACTAACATCCCATATCATAAAAATCTTTGAAAGGGTCCTAAGAAGCAAGATCACCACCCATCTAGAAACCCATCAGTTACACAACCCAGGGCAACATGGGTTTAGAACAGGTCGCTCCTGTCTGTCTCAACTATTGGATCACTACGAGAAGGTCCTAAATGCACTAGAAGACAAAAAGAATGCAGATGTAATATATACAGACTTTGCAAAAGCCTTCGACAAGTGTGACCATGGCGTAATAGCGCACAAAATGCGTGCTAAAGGAATAACAGGAAAAGTATGTCGATGGATCTATAATTTCCTCACTAACAGAACACAGAGAGTAGTCGTCAACAGAGTAAAGTCCGAGGCAGCTACGGTGAAAAGCTCTGTTCCACAAGGCACAGTACTCGCTCCCATCTTGTTCCTCATCCTCATATCCGACATAGACAAGGATGTCAGCCACAGCACCGTGTCTTCCTTTGCAGATGACACCCGAATCTGCATGACAGTGTCTTCCATTGCAGACACTGCAAGGCTCCAGGCGGACATCAACCGAATCTTTCAGTGGGCTGCAGAAAACAATATGAAGTTCAACGATGAGAAATTTAAATTACTTGTACATCAGAGTACAAAACAAATTCTGGCCACAAAATAGAGCGAAACACCAACGTCAAAGACCTGGGAGTGATCATGTCGGAGGATCTCACCTTCAAGGACCATAACATTGTATCAATCGCATCTGCTAGAAAAATGACAGGGTGGATAATGAGAACCTTCAAAACTAGGGAGGCCAAGCCCATGATGACACTCTTCAGGTCACTTGTTCTATCTAGGCTGGAATATTGCTGCACATTAACAGCACCTTTCAAGGCAGGTGAAATTGCCGACCTAGAAAATGTACAGAGAACTTTCACGGTGCGCATAACGGAGATAAAACACCTCAATTATTGGGAGCGCTTGAGGTTCCTAAACCTGTATTCCCTGGAACGCAGGAGGGAGAGATACATGATTATATACACCTGGAAAATCCTAGAGGGACTAGTACCGAACTTGCACACGAAAATCACTCACTACGAAAGCGAAAGACTTGGCAGACGATGCACCATCCCCCCAATAAAAAGCAGGGGTGTCACTAGCACGTTAAGAGACCATACAATAAGTGTCAGGGGCCCGAGACTGTTCAACTGCCTCCCAGCACACATAAGGGGGATTACCAACAGACCCCTGGCAGTCTTCAAGCTGGCACTGGACAAGCACCTAAAGTCAGTTCCTGGTCAGCCGGGCTGTGGCTCGTACGTTGGTTGGCGTGCAGCCAGCAGCAACAGCCTGGTTGATCAGGCTCTGATCCACCAGGAGGCCTGGTCACAGACCGGGCCGCTGGGGCGTTGACCCCCGGAACTCTCTCCAGGTAAACTCCAGGTTCTCTCTCTCTCTCTCTGCTTCCTGAGCTTTATCATACCTCTTCTTAAAACTATGTATGGTTCCTGCCTCCACTACTTCACTTGCTAGGCTATTCCACTTCCTGACGACTCTATGACTGAAGAAATACTTCCTAACGTCCCTGTGACTCGTCTGAGTCTTCAGCTTCCAGTTGTGACCCCTTGTTCCTGTGTCCCCTCTCTGGAACGTCCTATCTCTGTCCACCTTATCTATTCCCCGCAGTATCTTGTATGTCGTCATCATGTTTCCCCTGACCCTTCTGTCCTCCAGTGTCGTCAGTCCGATTTCCCTCAACCTTTCCTCGTACGACATTCCCCTGAGCTCTGGGACTAGCCTTGTTGCAAACCTTTGTACTTTCTCTAACTTCTTGACGTGGTTGACCAGGTGTGGGTTCAAGACTGGTGCTGCATACTCCAGTATGGGCCTAACATACACAGTGTACAGTGTCTTGAACGATTCCTTATTTAGGTATCGGAACGCTATCCTCAGGTTTGCCAGGCGCCCATATGTTGCAGCAGTTATTTGGTTGATGTGTGCCTCCGGTGACGTGCTCGGTGTTATGGTCACCCCGAGGTCTTTCTCCCTGAGTGAGGTCTGTAGTCTTTGTCCACCTAGCCTATACTCTGTCTGCGGTCTTCTTTGCCCCTCCCCAATCTTCATGACTTTGCATTTAGCAGGATTGAATTCGAGAAGCCAGTTTCTGGACCACATGTCCAGCCTGTCCCAGTCTCTTTGCAGTCCTGCCTCATCCTCAATCGATTTAATTCTTCTCATCAACTTCACATCATCTGCGAACAGGGACACTTCAGAGTCTATTTCTTCCATCATGTCGTTCGCATATATCAAAAATAGCACTGGCCCTAGAACTGACCCCTGTGGGACCCTGCTCGTCACAGGCACCCACTGTGATACCTCTTCACGTACCATGACTCGGAGGGGAGGGGAATAGATGGTTGGGGGAGAGGGGATGGATGGTTATGCGGAGGGGGAGGATGGTTAATGGAGGGGGAGAGGTTGTTGGGGGAGGTGGGTGTTGTGACAGAAACACAGGCCTTATCTCTAGGCTTTATTGAACATAGAATCTTCATAGTACTTCTGCAACAACAAAATATAATGACTAGTACATCTAATAACTGCTTCTACAGGGATGGTGATGTTTTGCATATGTCAAGAGAAGAGTTATAACTACAGGCCACATATTTAAACTCACCATGTAATCTGCATCACTAATATATTGATATAAAAGAAGAGAATCACACACCATGTGTTGGCGCCCATGACACACACCAAACTGTTGCTGTTGTTAAGGGCCCCAAGAGGTGGTGTAGTATTATCCTGTTGCTGCTCCCCACAGGAGCAGTATCACTACAATCTCCCCCTTCTAAAATATCAGAGACAGTAATCTCCCAAACCGTTAGGTGGGCGACGTACACGTCCCGACCTTCGTAGCCCTTGAGCCTCTTCACCAGGTTCAATATTTTCCAGCGGGGTTTGTCTAACTGCTGGAGCAGAATCCTCTATTTCTGTAGGGGTAGTCTCAAGGGGCTTTCCAGGAGAAAACGAAGCATCTTTCACATCTATTGCTGTATCTTGAGATTCCACACTAATGGGGATTTCAACTGGGGCTAAATGTCTTATAGATACTGTAGTCTCTTCACCATTTTGGTAGCGAATATGGGCGTAATGTGGATTAGCTTGCAGGAGCTCTACCTCTTCCACTAAAGGATCCGTCTTGTTCATCCTACGGTGACTCTTCAGGAGAACGGGTCCAGGATGACATAACCAAGTGGGCACGGAGGCTCCCATAGAGGAACGACGTGAATAGTTGAGGAGTCTTTCATGAGGGGTTGCATTAGTAGCTGTGCACAGTAATGATCTAATAGAGTGAAGAGCATCAGGTAGGACAGTTTGCCAGTGTTGAACAGGTAGATTGTGCGACTTCATTGTCATTGTAACTGCCTTCCATATAGTACCATTGAACCGCTCCACTTGACCATTGCCTTGAGGGTTGTAGCTTGTTGTTCTGCTGCAGGCAATACCTTTGCTAACCAAAAACTCCTGAAGTTCGTTACTCATGAACGAGGATACCCTGTCTGAATGGATATAAGCTGGCATACCAAAAATAGAGAACAACTGTGAAAGACAACTAATAACAGTTGAAGCAGTCATATTTGCACAGGGGAACACAAAGGGAAACCTTGAATATTCATCTACTATGTTAAGGAAATATCTATTCTGATTTATGCATGGTAGAGGTCCTTTGAAATCTATATTCAGTCTCTCGAAAGGCTGGGTGGATTTTATGAGATAAGTCTTCTCTGGCTGATGAAAGTTTGGCTTACACTCTGCAATTACTCTGCATGCTCTGATCACTTGTCGCACATCTTCCACTGAGTAGGGCATGTTTTTTGATTTGACAAAATGGTACAGGCGTGTAACTCCTGGGTGACACAAAGCCTTGTGGAGCGCTGAGAGTGATTGCAAATCATGACATGCTGCTCCACAGTGGGACCTAGAGAATGCATCAGGTGAGATGTTCTCTTGACCCGGTCGGTACAGAATATCAAAGTCATAACACGATAGTTCCATCCTCCAGCGTAATATATTGTCATTCTTTATCCTACTTTTGTGCTTCTTGTCGAACATATACATCACGGACCGTTGGTCAGTCCTTATGGTGAAATGTCTACCAGTTAAATAATGCCTCCAGTGGCGAACTGCTTCTATTATAGCCTGGGCTTCCTTTTCTACAGCAGCATAACACTTCTCTGATCATTGAAAAGTTCTCGAAAAGAAGGCTACTGGTCGTCCTGCCTGAGATAAGACTGCAGCAATGGCAATGTCAGATGCATCCGTTTCCACTTCGAATGGTAGGGACTCATCAATGGCTTGAACTACTGAGTTTTCAATGTCCTGTTTGAGAGTATGGAAAGCGGCTTCTGCTTCCTTTGTCACAGGAAATGTGGTAGCACTCAATGGGCGGACTTTACTTGAATAGTTGGAGATCCATTGTGAGTAATAAGCAAAGAGACCAAGAGTTCTTCGGAGTGACTTTTTGTCTTGAGGCATTGGAAGTTCCCATAGAGGTCGTAGTCGTTCAGGGTTTAGTTGAAAAGTGCACTTTTCCTCATTGTAACTGATATTTTTCTTCTTGGCAGCTTCCAAAAACTTATCAAGGTTTGCATCATGTTCCTCTTGGGTCTTGCCACAAATGGTAACATTATCTAAATACGCATAAGTTCCCATGAGTTGCTCTTCCTGAATGAGTGAATCCATAATTCGTTGGAAGCAGGCTACCCCCATTGGTGACTCCAAAAGGGACTCTGATAAACTGATACAGGCCATCACTAGCCTGAAACGCTGTGTATGGTTTATCTTCATTCCTTATAGGGACTTGATAGACACTCTGTAGATCAATTGTGCTAAACACATAGTACTGAGCAATTTTGTTCACTGTATCATCAATTCGAGGTAGAGGGTACCCATCAAGAAGCGTAAATTTTTTGATTGTCTCAGAGTAATCGATAGCCAGTCTCCGTTTCCTATAATCATCCTTAACAACAACAACCTGTGCACGCCAAGGGGAATTACTTGGTTCTATAATACCCTCCTTCAGTAGCCTCTGAGTTTCTTTCTCAATTAACATCCGATCCTCATAAGAATAGCGGCGTGACTTAGCTGATATAGGATGGCAATCCGTGGTAAGATTTGCAAACAGCTTTGGTGGGTCTACCCTTAAAGTGCTAAGTCCACAGACAACAAGAGGAGGTAGTTCACCTCCATATGTTAAGGTGACACTATCATGCAGCTTCTGAAAGTCCTGACCAAGGATAACATCAGAGCACAGTTGTGGCAGAATAGCTAAATGTGCATCTTGATAATCCTTTCCATTAACTCTGAGATTTACCTTACAAAACCCTAAGGTCTGAATAGAGAGAGATGTTGATGGCATGGAAACGGTACCTGATGAGTGATGTACAGTCAAGGAGTGGCGTTTAACTAAGTAAAGGTTGATGAAACTCTCTGAGCTGCCACTATCAATAAGACCATCTACTTCTGTTCCTTTGATGAATACTTTCACAACTGCCTTTGACAGTGAATTTGGAGTAGCTGCAGAAGTCACTGTTGCTAGAGTCGCATGATCACTGGAATGTGTGGAGGCACTAGCTCTTGTTGATGCATTAGCACGACATACTTTAGCAAAGTGACCTTTCTTGTGGCATTTATGGCACATTGCTTCACGAGCAGGACACTTTGGACGTGGATGTCTTGAAAAACCACAAAAGAAACACACCGTACCTGCTGCTGCTGTCACTGAGGCAGGTTCCACAGTAACTTCATTGCAAGAGTCTTGGTCAGGAATTGCAGCACTTACAACTCGAGAAGGCTGAGTGGTACTGTATACTTCAGAATTCTTCTGGGCTGAATCTAGAGCTCTTGCCTGGTCGAAGGCAGTGGCTAAGTCGAGAGTTTTATTCTCCAATAAATGCTGCCTTATTATTGGTGATTGCAGGCCACTGATAAAAGCATCCCTGATGGACTCTTCACAATACTGAGCAGCTGTCACTGCTTGGAAGTGGCAGTCCTTACCTAAAATTTTTAGTGCTTGAAGGTATTCCTCTAAGGATTCATCAGTCTGCTGGCGGCGAGTTGCAAGGCTATAGCGTGCAAAGATTTCATTTGTAGGTTTAATATACTGAGACTTGAGGGTTTTGATAGCATCTTCATAGGTATTACACTCAGAAATAGCCTCATATATCTTAGGTGACACAAAATTGATAAGCAGACTTAGTTTATCTAGATCTTTTTTAGGAAGGGCTCCCAAGAAGTTTTCGAAAGTCTTAAACCAGTGCTTGCATTTCTGAGCAGCCGTTGATAAGCTGGGCTCACAGTCTAGCCTCTCAGGTTTCAGTAAACGCTCCATAATATAATAATAATAATAATAATAATAATAATATCTTTATTTACTACAAGTACATGTACATGGTATACAGGCCTAGCTGATAACAATGACATACTACTATATAGAAAGCCTCTTGTTATGCTCAGCATGTCGGGCAAATTAGGTCAGTGTCCCAGGATGCGACCCACACCAGTCGACTAACACCCAGGTACCCATTTTACTGATGGGGAACATAGACAACAGGTGGAAAGAAACACGCCCAATGATTCTACTCTGGCTGGGAATCGAACCCAGGCTCTCGCCGTGTGAAGCGAGAGCGTTAGCCACCAGGCCACCAGAGCCCATGTTGTGATGTAGTCTAGCGCAGGATCACCACCAGGTAGCCCAGGATTCTATGTTCAATAAATTGTTGTGATAGAAACACAGGCCTTATCTCTAGGCTTTATTGAACATAGAATCTTCATAGTACTTCTGCAACAACAAAATATAATGACTAGTACATCTAATAACTGCTTCTACAGGGATGGTGATGTCTTGCATATGTCAAGAGAAAAGTTATAACTACAGGCCACATATTTAAACTCACCATGTAATCTGCATCACTAATATATTGATATAAAAGAAGAGAATCACACACCATGTGTTAGTGCCCATGACACCAAACTGTTGTTGTTGTGTTGTTAAGGGCCCCAAGAGGTGGTGCAGTATTATCCTGTTGCTGCTCCCCACAGGAGCAGTATCACTACAGTGGGTTAGATGGTTTGGGGGAGGGGTTAGATGGTGTGGGGGAGGTGTAGGTGGCTAGGGTGAGGTGGTTAGGGTAGGGGGAGAGGTGGTTAGGGGAGTGGGGAGTACATGCTTGAGAGAGAGAGGGGATGGATGGTTATAGGGGAGGGGGAGGGTGGTTATTGGAGGGGGGGAGGTAGTTGGGGGAGGAGGTTAGATGGTATGGGGAGGGGTTAGATGGTTTGAGGGAGGGGTAGGTGGCTAAGGTGAGGTGGTTAGGGAAGGGGGATAGGTGGTTAGGGGAGGGAGGGGTACGTGTTTGTGTCAAGTGTATATGTGCTTGTGTATGTGTGTGCGCATGTGTGTGTGTGTGTGTTTGCGTGCGTGTACTCACCTAATTGTGGTTGCAGGGGTCGATACTCAGCTCCTGGCCCCGCCAGGTGTGTGTGTGTGTGTGTGTGTCTGTGTGTGTGTGTGTGCATGCATGTGTGTGTGTGTGTGTGTGTATTCGCCTAGTTAGTTACCATATTGTCCTAGTGCAGGTGTGTGTGTGTATGTGTGTATATGTGTGTGGGGGGAGGTGTGAGGGGGAGATACTCCTAATACCAGTAATTCTGGGTTATAAAAAGCAGAGCTTGCTACTAGGGTCTAAAGCTTCTATGAGTGTCTGCCCTTGTGTGTGTGTGCATGTGTGTGAGGGAGGGATGGTTAGGGGGGGTAGGTGGTGTGGTTGAAAGATCCGTTATACCTCTCTGTCATGTAGGCTCAAATTTAACTCAGCTATCTTTCCAAGTAATGCTACTCTCTCCACTTATTGCCCTTTCTGGATTTAAGTATCAATTATTGCTGGTTATTATCCTATTCCTTGTTCACAATGATAGAGGACTTCCTAGCTTCCTAAGTATTCTTACTGCTAATAACTACTGGAAGAAACACTGCCTCACCCCCTACGTTACCCCTCGCTAGTCTGCTCTACACCTCACACTCTCCTCAACACTATCTTCACTTTAACTATGCTATTTCTACACTAATTCTGGTAATAGCTTGCAGGAGTGTGTATGGGTGTGTATGCTTGTGTGTATGTGAAAATTTGTGTGGACTGCCTCCAATTGAGTCGCCTACCCTGGCAAACTCTGTTGACACCGAGCTCTGAGGTGGGTACCTCAGCCTCACAAGTGGCTTATAGGACAGATTTTCACAAATGATTGGCATTGCAAGAAACCTCGCCTGCATGCACGTATAAAGGACTAACTTACTTGGTGTTGCAGCATATTTCCTGATCTTCACTTCCTTAAGCTAGCCTTAGCCCCTTTGGACTCCCCCTCAGAAACCATGTGCAACTGGGAGCATTAATTCTGGGCAATATTCAATCATAATTAGTGTCCTGCCTGCACCTCAGAAATTCCTATATCCAAGAGGGTATGTATCCCCTAGTATAACTATGCAGACTCAGACACTAGCTTCAAGACTGCTCTGAGACACTGGTACTTACTGGGCATTCTCAACCTGTTGCAACCGGGCCCACAGTTGACTCACTCACAATCTCCCCAGACACTGGCCAGTAATCTACGAGAAAAAAAGTGAAGGTCATGTCTTACTGTATGGGCCTGACGGAGGTCATCTACGGTACATCGAGGTGCCTCTACCAGATTTCCCCAAGTCTCAGATGTGAAGACACGTGGGGGCGCCGTCTGCTGATCACAGCATGTCTTGTCCAGTTGGTGTCTGTCTTAAGAAGAACGAGCTGGTCCCTCTTGTAGACCCTCGTCTCTTCGTTCAAACTAGGGCTGCCAGTTCTCCCTAGCTAACTTATCCTAGTGTTTGCCTACATTAACGGCCTATTACTACCTATGTTAAGGTCTTAGGTCTACATTATTATTATCTACATTTGCCTTAATAAACCTAATATTAATATACTATCAGTAGAACTACCTACTCCTTCCCTGAAGGGTAAATCTATAAATAAATAAGCTTACCAACAATCGCCAACCAGAGAATGCTTTGTTTGTTTGGGAGGGTTTAAGGGCCACCCAGCTCAGCCGTCCCATATGGCCATGCTGGATCTGTCCTGTGGAACTTTAGGGACCAAATAAATTTCCACATCCTCCCGCCAGCAAAGGTAGGCGCTAAGTCTAAATCAAGTTCACCTTCCGCAAGCCCCCACGGCAGACCCTGGACACGAGTGCCGTCCGGCCACTCTCGTCGAGCAGACTCCGGTCTAACTTCAACCGTCCAGTTTCCCCTGTGTGGACCTCTGGGGGTGTAAACTTGTTGGTTCCGGTGGTCTTAGCACCCTTTCCCTTAACTTTAACATCTTTTGCATATCTAGCCTTGACTGAGCGGCTCCGTACTTTCCCACCCAGTGGCCCACATGCCCTGGTAGCCTTTCCTCCCACTGTTACGAGGTTCCCTGGATTTAAAGGCAATCTATCTCCCTCTTTACTTACCCTGTAAAAGTGTTTTCCCAAGGTGGCCGAGTGTTCGTCACTCCCTACCTGGTTCAGCTCCCCTGGCGGTTCATCGTGTATACTGGTACTCATTATCACTACTCCCCCAGCTATCATGGGGACAGCTTCTCCTCTATCTGGCGTGGCAGGGAATTCAGGTGGAATCCTGCTGCCTATGATGTATCCTACTGGGGATCTGTATAAACCAATTCCTTCCTTAAACATCCGTCGTGTAGACAGGAAGTCATCTATATGATTGGCTCCCACCAGGATACCTACATTTCTGACCGTGTCAGTGGTAATTCCCTGGTCTGCCAGCTTCACGTCAAGGTCTTTCAATCGCTTAGCTGCTGCAGTAAGACCTCTCGCTGTAATTGCCCTGGGTAATGTCTCTACCACCAAGGCTGTAATGTCTCTGCGATGTCCACCTAATTTGACTGTGACATCCACCACATCATAAGATTTGGGTGGGACCTGACTTATAGCCCCTCCCAACATCATACTCACTTTCTTCGTGGCCTTCAAATTTAATTTAGCCACCAACTTCTTTGTTATCAAGGATACTTGTGCTCCTGGGTCAAAGAATAATCGGGTTGTTTCGGACCTGTGCCCATTCACAACCTTTGCCATGACTGTTAGTAGGGCAGCACCTCCGTGATTCTCACTCGGATTAGAGACTTCACTCCCACTAATCACGCTGGCTACCATTTCAGGCTCAGACTCACTTTCTATCTCTACCTGAGAGATATCCCTACTAGCTTGGGGTTCCCTTAAATTATTGGGACATAGTGAAGTATGGTGCTTACCTTTGCAACAGACTCGACACTCACTGAGCTGGGTGCCACAGTCTCTCGCAAAGTGTTCCCCACAACACTTGAAGCAGAGTCTCAACTCCCTTAGTCTCTGTTGCCTACTGCTCAGTGTTATATACTCCGGGCAACTCGTCCTAGTGTGTTCGCCTTCGCAGAACACACATATTCTGGCATGAGTGCCTCTGAGGTTCTGGTTAGAGGTTCTTACCTTAGACACCTCTTTACCATAGTACACTCCAACGTTAATTGTACGAGCTTTAGACTGATCTCTCGAGATCTTTGAGCAACTTTCTGGGTTTTTATGTGGCGATGGTGGTGACTCTTCTCTCACACCTGTACGCAAATGAGAAACGAGATCTCCCAACCCCTCAACAATTTGTTTTATCGTGAACCTATTCGTCCGATATTTTAAGTGTAACTCATGCACTGTCGTGCTAGCCAGTTTCCTCTGAATCACCTGGCTGGAGTTTACCTGGAGTTTACCTGGAGAGAGTTCCGGGGGTCAACGCCCCCGCGGCCCGGTCTGAGACCAGGCCTCCTGGTGGATCAGAGCCTATCAACCAGGCTGTTGCTGCTGGCTGCACGCAAACCAACATACGAGCCACAGCCCGGCTGATCCGGAACTGACTTTAGGTGCTTGTCCAGTGCCAGCTTGAAGACTGCCAGGGGTCTGTTGGTAATCCCCCTTATGTGTGCTGGGAGGCAGTTGAACAGTCTCGGGCCCCTGACACTTATTGTATGGTCTCTTAACGTGCTAGTGACACCCCTGCTTTTCATTGGGGGGATGGTGCATCGTCTGCCAAGTCTTTTGCTTTCGTAATGAGTGATTTTCGTGTGCAAGTTCGGTACTAGTCCCTCTAGGATTTTCCAGGTGTATATAATCATGTATCTGTCCCTCCTGCGTTCCAGGGAATACAGGTTTAGGAACCTCAAGCGCTCCCAATAATTGAGGTGTTTTATCTCCGTTATGCGCGCCGTGAAAGTTCTCTGTACATTTTCTAGGTCGGCAATTTCACCTGCCTTGAAAGGTGCTGTTAGTGTGCAGCAATATTCCAGCCTAGATAGCACAAGTGACCTGAAGAGTGTCATCATGGGCTTGGCCTCCCTAGTTTTGAAGGTTCTCATTATCCATCCTGTCATTTTTCTAGCAGATGCGATTGATACAATGTTATGGTCCTTGAAGGTGAGATCCTCCGACATGATCACTCCCAGGTCTTTGACGTTGGTGTTTCGCTCTATTTTGTGGCCAGAATTTGTTTTGTACTCTGATGAAGATTTAATTTCCTCATGTTTACCATATCTGAGTAATTGAAATTTCTCATCGTTGAACTTCATATTGTTTTCTGCAGCCCACTGAAAGATTTGGTTGATGTCTGCCTGGAGCTTTGCAGTGTCTGCAATGGAAGACACTGTCATGCAGATTCGGGTGTCATCTGCAAAGGAAGACACGGTGCTGTGGCTGACATCCTTGTCTATGTCGGATATAAGGATGAGGAACAAGATGGGAGCGAGTACTGTGCCTTGTGGAACAGAGCTTTTCACCGTAGCTGCCTCGGACTTTACTCTGTTGACGACTACTCTCTGTGTTCTGTTAGTGAGGAAATTATAGATCCATCGACCGACTTTTCCTGTTATTCCTTTAGCACGCATTTTGTGCGCTATTACGCCATGGTCACACTTGTTGAAGGCTTTTGCAAAGTCTGTATATATTACATCTGCATTCTTTTTGTCTTCTAGTGCATTTAGGACCTTGTTGTAGTGGTCCAATAGTTGAGACAGACAGGAGCGACCTGTTCTAAACCCATGTTGCCCTGGGTTGTGTAACTGATGGGTTTCTAGATGCGTGGTGATCTTGCTTCTTAGGACCCATTCTGAATCATCCTCATCATGCAAATCTCTGAAACCATTTGTCAAGCTCATAATTTCAATACGGAACTTCTCTAGGCTTTGACGGTCATGTCGGCAAGCCTCTAGATCCAACAACCGATAAAGTATAGCTACCTTTATCTCCTCAGTGTTGCCAAACATGTCTTCTAATTGGTCTTTGGCATGTTGGTAATTAGTGTCAGTAATCTGGTAGTGCCGGACCAGGTCTAAGGCTTTACCCTTGAGCTGCGACCTCAAATACTGCAACTTGACGGCATCTGACAAATCGTTCCTGCCATCTATCTGGGCTCTAAACTGATCCCAGAAAGCAATGTACTCTGTTAAGGTTCCGTCGAACGTTGGTAAATTTAACTGGGGCAACTTGGGCAACATATTGACAGGTGTGTGGTTGTTTGGGGTACCTGCGGTGTTCAACCCTACCCTTGGAATACTAGCCTTCAATGTACTTAACTTATCTTTGTACATATTCATCTCCTGATGACAATCTACATCATCCTTAGTGAATTCGTCCATAGCCTGCTGAAGACTTCCCTGGGATTCATCATCCTCAATAGCCTGTAGCTCATATGCTGAGAATGCTTGTTCATAGGCTTCCCATTTTTCCTCCAAACTCTTCAAGCAGTCCTGCAAATCATCGCAGTCTACGTTACAGCGTTGGCAAGTAGCCTTGCACCTGTTACGCGTTCTGTTCAGATGCCCTTTGTATGCTGCTACTGATCGTTTTAATTTTGTTAACACTGAACCAGACTCTCCTGAACCCCCATCTGCCATTGTCGAAGTTTAATGAGGAGTGTGACACTAATTGTACTTTACCCAGTCCACCCCACAGCACGTCACGGTGTTAGGCAAGAATGAACGAGTCTTAAGGCTTCTCAACAAGCTTAACAATTCCCTTTGTTATATTGACTCTACTATGAATAAAAAATGTACACTGTTAGCTCTCAAATCCCAATCAAAAATGTGTATCGATGTGAAAGCTTAACCTAGCACTTAACTGTACAATGCCATCAAATAATTACAGGACTTAACCTAGTCTCAGGTACAATTCACAAATCCCACATTAACATGAATCAAAGACAATGAAAATCACACACTAAAAGTGCAGTATACAAATTAAAATCCTTTGGTTAACACAAGTAAATTCAACAATTCAACTTGTGAAACAGTAAATAAATAATGTATGTAAACAGCTTGGCCTGTGCCCAGTTTACTCTGTCTAGCATGGATGGTTGGATAAGGTAAATCCTAACCTAGCTAGTGTGCTATAACTTAAACCTGGCTTTATAACTCCCTGTAAATAATAACTAGGTTAAATCTGTCCTAGCTACTATAACTTTTGTAAAAATTTGCACAAGCCTAGCCTAACTGTGGCTACCTTGCAAATCCACTGTAAGTAATCAACACACAAGTCTCCTACTCTGGATTACTTGTAATCACTATAAATAATTAAATTCACAAGCTTCTCTAGCCTACCTGGCCTGCCTGTAAATTACTGCAAATAACAACTTCTGTGTATAGTCAGCTTGGCCTAGCCTCTGTGTAACTTTGACCTAGGTGTGCTAACTTAACCTAACTTTTTTAAACTGGTTCCTAACTGTGGCCTAGCTATGATAGCTTAACCTAACTCTGTAAAACTGGTTCCTAACTGTGGCCTAGGTATGATAGCTTAACCTAACTCTGTTAAACTGGTTCCTAACTGTGGCCTAGGTATGATAGCTTAACCTAACTCTGTTAAACTGGTTCCTAACTGTGGCCTAGCTATGATAGCTTAACCTAGCTATTCCACATCACGGTTTTCGAAGGACCACTTTTGTGAAAATTTGTGTGGACTGCCTCCAAGTGAGTCACCTACCCTGGCAAACTCTGTTGACACCGAGCTCTGAGGTGGGTACCTCAGCCTCACAAGTGGCTTATAGGACAGATTTTCACAAATGATTGGTATTGCAAGAAACCTCGCCTGCATGCACGTATAAAGGACTAACTTACTTGGTGTTGCAGCATATATCCTGAACTTCACTTTCCTAAGCTAGCCTTAGCCCCTTTGGACTCCCCCTCAGAAACCACGTGCAACCGGGAGCATTAATTCTGGGCAATATTCAATCGTAATTAGTGTCCTGCCTGCACCTCAGAAATTCCTATATCCAAGAGGGTATGTATCCCCTAGTATAACTATGCAGACTCAGACACTAGCTTCAAGACTGCTCTGAGACACTGGTACTTACTGGGCATTCTCAACCTGTTGCAACCGGGCCCACAGTTGACTCACTCACAATCTCCCCAGACACTGGCCAGTAATCTACGAGAAAATAGTGAAGGTCTTGTCTTACTGTATGGGCCTGATGGAGGTCATCTACGGTACATCGAGGTGCCTCTACCAGATTTCCCCAAGTCTCAGATGTGAAGACACGTGGGGGCGCCGTCTGCTGATCACGGCACGTCTTGTCCAGTTGGTGTCTGTCTTAAGAAGAACGAGCTGGTCCCTCTTGCAGACCCTCGTCTCTTCGTTCAAACTAGGGCTGCCAGTTCTCCCTAGCTAACTTATCCTAGTGTTTGCCTACATTAACGGCCTATTACTACCTATGTTAAGGTCTTAGGTCTACATTATTATTATCTACATTTGCCTTAGTAAACCTAATATTAATATACTATCAGTAGAACTACCTACTCCTTCCCTGAAGGGTAAATCTATAAATAAATAAGCTTACCAACAATCGCCAACCAGAGAATGCTTTGTTTGTTTGGGAGGGTTTAAGGGCCGCCCAGCTCAGCCATCCCATACAGCCATGCTGGATCTGTCCTGTGGAACTTTAGGGACCAAATAAATTTCCACAGTGTATGCATATATTTGTATGCTCGTGTGCATATGTCTGTGCGTGCACCCTTGTGTGTGTATGTGTGCACGTGCGCTTGTGTAGGTGTATGACCCACTTAATATTTGTGTTTATAACTCATTACAATTGTGACCAGGTGTGGACGTATTAGTGGCTCATTATTTTGTAATTTGTTCATGACTGTAACCATGTATAGGAGTGAGGCTGATTCATTACCTTTGTAACTTGCCATGATTGTGACCAGATCTACCTGGAGTTCATTACCTTTGTAACTAATTCAGCTATCATAACTTTGGGGTCCAGTTCCTGGACCCATTATGTACCTTTGTAATCTTTTGACTACCGTCCACAGGATGGGTATGGGGTGCATAATAAAGATATTAAACTAACTAGGTTAGCTTGTTCTTTAGACGTGTTTATTAATGATGTCAGTTTGTTTACTAGTTTACTAATCTTTGAGTTTTGTGTCGTAAGATGATATTCAAGGTCTGCCATTGTCGTGTTTTGGGTATGTAGTGAGCAATCTAGGTCCATAATTAGTTTTTCATAGGTTTTGTTTTGTCGACTTAGCATACTATTTTCCAGTAGAATTTTATCAATGGAGTCGGGTCGTTATTGAGGACTGAATTCCTGGGCTATACCTTTGGGTGTTGACGAGTTGTAATCTATGTTGCCGTTTGTGGTGAAGAGGTCTCGGGTGTTATTCGTAGTTGTAGACAAGTCTGCTTGGGTGCGAGTCATGGATGAGGATGAGTGTTGAGAGAATCCGGAGAAGGTTTTGGAGTCGTCCACCATTGTTGCTGTCTTGGTCTGGGCGGGGGTGAGGGGGGTGGAAGATTCTCTGGCGTCCTTCAGGGCAGACAATATGGGTAACACTTTTCTAGGAGGTTTCATGTTGCTTTTTCTATTCTTGTGTCCCATGAGAACATTAGTGGAGTTGTTATGGAGTTATTGTAGTGATAACTGTTGCTTGGCTGGGATGTCATCTGGCAGCAGGCTGGTGTTTGGTATGCTAGGCAGTCCTCTATTAGTTGTGTTTGGTCAGCTTTTTACATCTTTAGCAGCTTTATGTTGTCGTTACTGGTTCCATGTGGGTCAGTGCAGCAGTATAAGCAGTTAGGTCATAATAGGAGCTGTTGTAGGTGCAGGGAACGGTAAAGATGTAGGAGTAACCATTGTTGTTGTCACCTCAGGTGCCATATGGCTTCAAGCTGGTGAGGGGTTCTTGCTCTTGATCTAGGAAATTGTATCTCATTTGTTTGTTGGATTATCTTATTGAAACTTGAGCAATGTGTGATGGACAGATGCTTCTTAACGTACACCAAAAATTAAAGAAATCTAAGGGTAAATAATGGAGTTCAATTCTCAGCAATTAGCCACCCTTTAGTGATATTTTTGTATGGTTTTTATGGTTGTATTCTCGCTTTTTTTGGTCTCATTTGATAGAACAGAAGATATGTTACAGAAATGGATATGATTTTGATTGCTTTCGCGACAAAAAGTATCTTGAAATTGAGCTCAACGTAGGAGAAATGTTCAATTGTTTTAGCTATGTTCAAGAATAAACAAATGACATCACTGTCCATTCCAGTACGCAGTCGTGAACGGATTGACATTATTTATACAATTACTACAATAAGGCATAACAGAAAATCTTTATTTTTTGTGTGAATAAAAACTACAAATTATTTATGTTGTAATAATAATAATAATATGTATAATAATGTGTATAATAATAATACAAACAATAATATAATACAATAATAAATATAATAATAAAATATAATAATAATGTACTACATAATAATTATAATAATAGACGGCTTCAAAAGGCCGTCACTAGATGGCAGTGTTTACCTCAACAAAGAGGGAGCAGTTGTGGCCGCCTCCAACTGTTGCATAATGACATATTTTATTCATTCTAGAGTATATATCAGGATTCTTTGTTATTTATATTGTTTATTATTTCATATTAGCTGAACTATAATAGATAAATTAGCCGTTGAGTTGATAGCGATATATTCAAGGAGTATTTTGTCCTGTCTCCAGACAAACTCTCGTTGGCCGCCGCCGCCGCCATATATATAATGACATATTTTATTCATTCTAGAGTATATATCAGGCTTCTATGTTATTTATATTGTTATGTCATATTAGATAAACTGTGATAGGTAAATAAACCGTATACATGATATTAGTGATATTATTCTTGAAGTATTTAGTCCTGTCTCCAGACAAACTCTCTTCCACCGCTGAGACAGCCCATCCCACTACATGAATTACATATTTTATTCATTTTAGAGTACATATATATCTGGTTTCTATGTTATTTACATTACTTATTGTGTCATATTAGACAGAGATAAATAAATAAGCTGTAGAGTTGATATTAGCAAAATTATTGAAGTTCAGAATTCCTCTGGAATGGATTAATTGCATTTCAGTTAATTTAAATGAGGAAACTTGACTTTGCAAACAAGCAAATCCAGTTGCGAGCAAGGTAGTGGAATGGATTAAACTAGCAAGTAGAGGTTCCACTGTATTTCTAGACAATTGCAAATAACCAAGGCAGGTGAAAATGTTCAACTGTCAGTGTGATTGTGACTATTTGAGAACTACTTCAGTACCTAATATTAGTGTCAGAACAAAGATTGGCTATGAAACCACTAGAACTGCTATAAATTGTAATTATCAGAAAATAAAAATTATATAAATTAAAATAAAAATGAGAAAAAAAGGAATATCAGCAACACTTCTGCAAGTGGCAGGACTCGATGTTGTCATCAGGTGAGCATCCAGCACCAACTTTGCAATCTTATGTCTCGGTAGTTATTGGTCCTAATTTTTTTGGGTCTTACAACACAGAAAATTGCCTCTTTAATTTAAAAAACAAAACTTTTTTTGTGTGTGTTTCAAAATATTCGGAGCACTGCGTGAGGGAATGTAAATCTATGTTTGGAGAGTTTAAGGTTTAATTATATCTATGTAGTCTTTTTGTTTTTGTTTCTCTTGTTCAAATGTAACTGAGTTGTTTGAAACTTCTGTTGTCTTGTTGAGATTATCAATACCAGAGATGCTGTGGTTGAGAAGAATCCACTGCTTCTCCCATCTTTGTATTCAATATATATGGTTAGCCAAACTTGAGTCCAGGAGGTAAAAGGTAATATAAGTGGTGGTGAAGAGTGTGATGAAGGCAATTGTGTCTATAATGTTAGTAATAGTGATGAGCGTAGTATAAGTGGTGGTGAAGAGTGTGATGAGAGTGGTGGTGTCTATAATGTTAGTAATAGTGATGAGCATAATATAAGTGGTGGTGAAGAGTGTGATGAGAGCGGTGGTGTCTATATGTTAGTAATAGTGATGAGCGTAATATAAGTGGTGGTGCAGAGTGTGATGAGGTTAACCACATAGACATTAATGTTGAATACAATACTGTCGATAAATGTAATGAACACAATGTTGATAGTGGCGTTGGTGATGACAGTTGTAGTGTTGCGTGTAATGTTAGTGGAGGACGGAATGTGAGTGGTGGTGTCACGTATCATACATTCACACATAAACAGCGTCGTGCTCTGTCTAAAAAAAGACTCCCACGAGGCCTTACAACTGGAAGTGCACTTACAAAACTCATGGACCAGGGTAGCACTGTTGACATTGATAAGGTCTGCTATTTATATGAAAATTTTTTTCATTATGCTGAGAAACTCAAGATGATCCCAGGACTACTATAATGGATCAAAACTCGTATAAACTTTCTATATTAAGCTGGAATATTGCATCACTTGGAAAAAGACTTCCTGACCTTCATCATAAAGTAACCACTGAACCCATTGATGTTGTGTGTCTACAAGAGTGCAGAGTCCCTGAAAAATCCCAACCCCCTAAATTACCATCATTTTTTTTGCATATAACCTCAAATCTACTAACTCTTGTGTTCTATATATTAAAAAATCACTTCCCCATCAACTTCTTGCACATAAGAAAACAGAGGGGCTACAGTATCACGGTGTTAGGATTTATTTTGGGAACTCTGCTCTCAACATATTTAACTTGTACGCTCCTGCTGATAAGTTTAATTACTTGGAGCTCCCAACTTGTGTTCATTCTGAACCTACTCTTATTATTGGCGATTACAATGCGAGACACAAAAGCATTGGAAACTCACAGTTTGGTAATCGTATTGACAATCAACTGTTGTCACTCTTAAACAGTCATGATAATGTCTAAATTGTAGGTGACCTTGAACCCACACATATCTATGGAGGCGTCCTTGATCTGTGCCTGGGCTTCAACATTACTTCTGCCAGCTGTGAGTATTCCATTGTAACAGATATAGTGTCTGATCATTTCCCTAGGCTAACCTCACTAGATATTGGTAATACTATCCTTCTTGGTGGGATATTCAAACGGAAACGTTTTAATGTTCCCACTGATCAGCATGATGACTTTGTTGCACATGTGACTGACTGGTATAATTCTTATGAGTGTTCCTCTGTAGAGACCTTTAACAATGACCTTGTGAGCAGTATTCAGAACTACTTAGAGCCGCCACTGCAACCTCTTGGTACTCTAAACCCAACAAACTTCCATAATAATCATACCTCCTTCAAAAACCGTACTTATTACAATGATTCTAAACTTCGTACACTGAAATGTACTGCTCGCAGACTAGGCCTAGCCTACAGAAAACATCGTACTCCTGGAATGCTGAGGCTCTTCCAAACTGCCCTTGCTGCTGCCAGACAGCGTATGACAGAGCTGCGGCAAACAGACTGGGAACAATTTGTCAACGGTCTTAATACTCACACCCCACTTAGCCGGGCTTGGAGGGACATAAATAGAATTTTTTTTTATATTTTATTTAAAACATGACGTTACAAAAATTATGATATATAAAACTCATGTAGGGCTATAACATTTTAACACAATCCTACCTACAGCTAACATTACACACCACACTTAAAACTCCGTGTGGGTACAACCCCCCCCCCCCATCTCTGATGCCTCATCCAATCACTTAAACCAATCCTGTTGGAGCTACCCAACAGAATTATACAATACAAACAACACATATATACACATTCCTCGAAATGGTACATAATCTGTACCCTCAGATACATCCATTTTCTTCCCACATTCAGAATGTAATCGACCACTACAGACCAGGGAATTCATTATACTGAACATATCACACACAGACATATTACCCCACCCCCCCGTGGTTATCCAGCCACCCCACTATCTACAACCTAACAACCAACTACAATCAATGGATGTTACCTAATTTAATTTCACATTTCATTTACCTATTTTATATATATATATATATAAGAACATAAGAACATAAGAACGAAGGAACACTGCAGAAGGCCTACTGGCCCATGCGAGGCAGGTCCAAGTCCCTACCGGCTTAAGCCAATGCACCCAACCTAGTCAGGTCAGGTCACATTGACTTAAGGGAGGAACACGGCAACCGACCTGTTAGCACAAGCTATCAGGTCTAACTCACACCCACCCACATCTACTCATGTATTTATCCAACCTATTTTTAAAGCTACACAACGTTCTGGCCTCTATAACGGTACTTGGGAGTTTGTTCCACTCATCCACAACTCTATTACCAAACCAGTACTTTCCTATATCCCTCCTGAATCTGAATTTTTCCAACTTAAAACCATTGCTGCGAGTCCTGTCTAGGCTAGATATTTTCAGCACACTATTTACATCCCCTTTATTTATTCCTGTCTTCCACTTATAAACCTCAATCATATCCCCCCTAATTCTACGTCTTTCTAGAGAGTGCAGTTTCAGGGCCCTTAGTCTATCCTCATAGGGAAGGTTTCTGATACATGGGATCATCTTTGTCATCCTCCTTTGTACATTTTCCAGAGAATTTATATCCATTCTGTAATACGGTGACCAAAACTGTGCAGCATAATCTAAATGAGGCCTAACCAAGGATGTATAGAGTTGAAGAACAACCTGAGGACTCCTATTATTTATGCTTCTTGATATGAAGCCAAGGATTCTATTAGCTTTATTGCGAACACTTATGCACTGTTGTCTTGGTTTCAGATTACTGCTAACCAGAACTCCTAAATCTTTTTCGCAATCCGTAATATTAAGATCTACATTATTTAGTTTATATGTGGCATGGTTATTGTCCTGTCCAACATTTAGAACTTTGCATTTGTCTATATTAAACTGCATCTGCCACTTCTCCGACCACTGCATCAGTCTATTCAAATCTTCCTGGAGTGCTCGAATGTCCTCGTCAGAATGAATTCGACGGCCTATTTTGGTGTCATCGGCAAACTTGCCGATGTCGCTCTTTATGCCCTCATCTATGTCGTTTATGTAGATTGTGAACAGCAGGGGGCCCAACACTGACCCCTGTGGAACACCGCTCGTGACGCTTCCCCACTCTGATTTCTCCCCATTTATGCAAACTCTCTGCTGCCTAGTTGTCAACCATGCCTCTATCCAGGAAAAAATTTCTCCTCCTATTCCATGTGCTTTAATTTTCCTCAATAGTCTCTGATGTGGGACCCTGTCAAAAGCCTTACTGAAGTCCATATACACAATATCATATTCGTTACCATGATCTACCTCCTCAAATACCTTAGTGAAAAAAGTTAATAAATTCGTAAGGCAGGAACGTCCCTTTGTAAAACCATGCTGAGATTCGTTGATTAATTTATGCTTTTCAAGGTGGCTACGAACTGCCTCGGCAATTATTGATTCCATAAATTTTCCCACTATGGAGGTTAGGCTTATTGGTCTATAGTTCGAAGCTAAGGACCTGTCACCTGTTTTGAAAATAGGTATCACATTTGCCATTTTCCACTTATCTGGCACCATGCCAGTTTGTAGTGATATGTTGAAAAGATTAGCCAAAGGTGTGCTAAGCTCCTCTTTACATTCCTTTAGAACCCTTGCATACAGTTCATCAGGGCCTGGGGATTTGTTAGGTTTTAATTTATCTATTTGCCTAAGGACCATGTCACTTGTGACCCTAATAGTGCACAGTTTATTATCGTCCTGTTCTACATAATTTATCATTACTGGAATATCACTGGTATCCTCCTGTGTAAAAACTGAGAGGAAGTATGTGTTAAAAATTCTACACATTTCCTTATCACTGTCAGTGAGCTGACCCGAGGAACTTTTGAGTGGGCCTATCTTGTCCCTGATCTTACTTCTGTATACCTGAAAGAATCCTTTTGGGTTAGTCTTCGATTCTCTTGCAACTTTAACCTCATAATCTCTTTTTGCTTTTCTAATTCCCTTTTTTATTTCTCTCTTTAACTGAATATATCGATTTCTTAATTGCCCCTCTCCTCTTTTGATTTGCCTATATATGCCTCTCTTTTGACCAATCAGATATTTTAATCTATTGTTCATCCATTTAGGATCATTTTTGTTTGATCTGATTTCCCTATTTGGAACATAATTTGACTGAGCAGCTAGAACTATGCCCTGGAAAGCATCATATCGGCAACCATCACCACCTACCTGACCCCTAGTCAGGTCATTCCAGTTCAGCCCACCTAAGTAATTTTTCAGTCCTATGAAATCAGCCAAGCGAAAGTCAGGGACGGAGACTTGATTGCCATTATTAGGGGAATTCCATGATATGTTAAAACTGAGTGATTTGTGATCACTCTCCCCAAGCTCATCATTAACCTCAAGATTATTAATTAGTGTTTCCCTACTGGCAAGAACCAAGTCAAGGAGGTTATTTCCCCTAGTTGGCTCTGTCACAAACTGTTTTAAAAAACAATCCTGGATCGTATCAAGAAAGTCACCCGACTCTAAATTTCCTGTCAAATTGCTCCAGTCAATCTGTCTATAGTTGAAATCTCCCATTAGCACAACATTTTCGTATGTAGATGCCTTACGAATTTCGTCCCATAGAAGTTTACTGCACTCCCTATCAAGATTTGGGGCCCTGTAAATCACACCCAAAATTAGTTTTTCTCGGCCCTCGAGAAGCTGTAACCAAACAGATTCAGTGGCTGACGCTTCTAATTTAATATCTTGTCTAACACAACAATTTAAATTGTCTCTGACATACATCGCTACTCCACCACCTTTCCTGTTGACCCTGTCAGTGTGGAATAATTTATAGCCTTGTATGTGACATTCAGAGGGCATCTCTCTATCTTTCAGATTGAGCCAGGTCTCTGTTATAGCAATAATATCTATGTTTCCTGCACTTGCAATTAATCTTAGCTCATCTATCTTATTTCTAACACTCCTGCTATTAGTATAGTAAACCTTAAGGGAGCTAGTCCCTTGCTGCCCTCTGCTGTCCCCCTTTGTTTTCTGACCTGTTCTATTGTCTTTATTTATAACTTCATGCTGAATGCCTTTTATACATTTACTGTTTCCAACCCTAGTGTTGCAACCTGCTTGTTTCCCACACACACCCATACCTCTATCTTCCATCAGTTTAAAATCATAGGCATTTCACCAATGGCCTTCTCAATCGAGTCTGCAAGTGCTACCACCCCTGCCCCAGAGAGATGAACCCCATCCCTTGCATACATATCATGTTTGCCATAAAAGTTGTTCCAGTTGTCAATGAATGGGATTGCAAGTTCCTTGCAGTATCTGTCTAGCCAGCAATTTACACCAATTGCCCTAGACAACCATTCATTTCCTACTCCCCTTCTAGGCAAGATGCTACATATGATTGGGATCCCTCCCTTAGACTTAATGAAATCTATAGCTGACCTGTACTTATCTAGCAGCTCTTCTCTCCTACCCTTCCCAATATCATTTCCACCAGCACTGAGACAGATAATGGGCTTGTTCCCATTACCTGACATGATATTATCCAGTCTGTTGACAATGTCCCCAACACCAGCTCCAGGGAAGCACACTCTATCTCTCATCTTCTTATTCCTATTACAAAAAGCACGGTCAACATATCTTACCTGAGAGTCACCAACCACAAGAATGCGCTTACCTTCATTAGCAGGGGCAGTAGTACCCTTACCTTCACTGGCCACTGAAGTACATTCATCCTGGAGAACAGAGAAGCGATTTCCTACCTTCAGATCTTCACTCTTAACTTTCCTTACTCTGATGCGCCTCCCATTACTGTGAACAACTCGCCACTTGTAGCAGGTGCTGGGCTGCACCTCACTGCTGGTACCCGTTGCTACCTCCCCACCTACAGCCTCCTCACAGTGAGAGACAGACTGCACCTCACTGCTAGAAGCCTCATTCCCCACATCTCCAACCACCTCACACTCTCTCCCAGGCCCATTGAGGTGGACCTTCAGCCTCCTAATCTCCTCCTGGAGAAGCAAGACCTCCTCCTTCAACTCTCCAAACTCAGTTTTTAAAACACTGCAGAAGCAAGCCATGCTTTGTAACCGTCCACGCTAATCCCCAAACACGGCCAACAATACCGTATAATGTAATGGTAATACAACATACACACAAACACTGCCAACAATACCGTATAATGTAATTTTAATACAACATACACACAAACACTGCCAACAATACCGTATAATGTAATGGTAATACAACATACACACAAACACGGCCAACAATACCGTATAATATAATGGTAATACAACATACACACAAACACTGCCAACAATACCATATAATGTAATGGTAATATAACATACACACAAACACGGTCAACAATACCGCATAATGTAATGGTAATACAACATACACACAAACACGGCCAACAATACCGTATAATGTAATGGTAATACAACATACACACAAACACTGCCAACAATACTGTATAATGTAATGGTAATACAACATACACACAAACACTGCCAACAATACCGTATAATGTAATGGTAATACAACATACACACAAACATTGCCAACAATACCGTATAATGTAATGGTAATACAACATACACACAAACACTGCCAACAATACCATATATTGCAATGGTAATACAACATACACACAAACACTGCCAACAATACCGTATAATGTAATGGTAATACAATATACACACAAACACTGCCAACAACACCGTATAATGTAATGGTAATACAACATACACACAAACACTGCCAACAATACCATATAATGTAATGGTAATACAACATACACACAAACACTGCCAACAATACCGTGTAATGTAATGGTATTATAACATACACACAAACACTGCCAAAAATACCGTATAATGTAATGGTAATACAACATACACACAAACACTGCCAACAATACCGTATAATGTAATGGTAATACAACATACACACAAACACTGCCAACAATACCGTATAATGTAATGGTAATACAACATACACACAAACACGGCCAACAATACCGTATAATGTAATGGTAATACAACATACACACAAACACTGCCAACAATACCGTATAATGTAATGGTAATACAACATACACACAAAAACTGCCAACAATACAGTATAATGTAAAGGTAATACAACATACACAGAAACACGGCCAACAATACCGTATAATGAAATGGTAATACAACATACACACAAACACGGCCAACAATACCGTATAATGTAATGGTAATACAACATACACAGAAACACGGCCAACAATACCGTATAATGTAATGGTAATACAACATACACACAAACACGGCCAACAATACCGTATAATGTAATGGTAATACAACATACACACAAACATGGCCAACAATACCGTATAATGTAATGGTAATACAACATACACACAAACACTGCCAACAATACCGTATAATGTAATGGTAATACAACATACACACAAACACGGCCAACAATACTGTATAATGTAATAATAATACAACATACACACAAACACTTCCAACAATACCGTATAATGTAATGGTATTATAACATACACACAAACACGGCCAACAATACCGTATAATGTAATGGTAAAATAACATACACACAAACACGGCCAACAATACCGTATAATGTAATGGTAATATAACATACACACAAACACTGCCAACAATACCGTATAATGTAATGGTAATACTACATACACACAAACACTGCCAACAATACCGTATAATGTAATGGTAATACAACATACACACAAACACTGCCAACAATACCGTATAATGTAATGGCAATACAACATACACACAAACACGGCCAACAATACTGTGTAATGTAATGGTAATACAACATACACACAAACACTGCCAACAATACCGTATAATGTAATGGTAATACAACATACACACAAACACGGCCAATAATACCGTATAATGTAATGGTAATACAACATACACACAAACACTGCCAACAATACCGTATAATGTAATGGTAATACAACATACACACAAACACTGCCAACAATACCGTATAATGTAATGGTAATACAACATACACACAAACACGGCCAACAATACCGTATAATGTAATGGTAATACAACATACACACAAACACTGCCAACAATACCGTATAATGTAATGGTAATACAACATACACAGAAACACGGCCAACAATACCGTATAATGTAATGGTAATACAACATACACACAAACACTCCCAACAATACTGTATAATGTAATGGTAATACAACATACACACAAACACTGCCAACAATATCGTATAATGTAATGGTAATACAACATACACACAAACACGGCCAACAACACTGTATAATGTAATGGTAATACAACATACACACAAACACGGCCAACAATACCGTATAATGTAATGGTAATGCAACATACACACAAACACTGCCAACAATACCGTATAATGTAATGGTAATACAACATACACACAAACACGGCCAACAATACCTAATAATGTAATGGTAATACAACATACACACAAACACTGCCAACAATACCGAATAATGTAATGGTAATACAACATACACACAAACACGGCCAACAGTACCGTATAATGTAATGGTAATACAACATACACACAAACACTGCCAACAATACCGTATAATGTAAAAGTAATACAACATACACACAAACACGGCCAACAATACCGTATAATGTAATGGTAATACAACATACACACAAACACTGCCAACAATACCGTATAATGTAATGGTAATACAACATACACACAAACACTGCCAACAATACCTTATAATGTAATGGTAATACAACATACACACAAACACGGCCAACAATACCGTATAATGTAATGGTAATACAACATACACACAAACACTGCCAACAATACTGTATAATGTAATGGTAATACAATATACACACAAACACGGCCAACAATACCGTATAATGTAATGGTAATACAACATACACACAAACACTGCCAACAATACCGTATAATGTAATGGTAATACAACATACACACAAACACTGCCAACAATACCGTATAATGTAATGGTAATACAACATACACACAGACACTGCCAACAAAACCGTATAATGTAATGGTAAAACAACATACACAGAAACACGGCCAACAATACCGTATAATGTAATGGTAATACAACATACACAGAAACACGGCCAACAATACCATATAATGTAATGGTAATACAACATACACACAAACACTGCCAACAATACCGTATAATGTAAAGGTAATACAACATACACTCAAACACTGCCAACAATACCGTATAATGTAATGGTAATACAACATACACACAAACACGGACAACAATACCGTATAATGTAATGGTAATACAACATACACACAAACACTGCCAACAATACCGTATAATGTAATGGTAATACAACATACACACAAACACTGCCAACAATACCGTATAATGTAATGGTAATACAATATACACACAAACACGGCCAACAATACCGTATAATGTAATGGTAATACAACATACACACAAACACTGCCAACAATACCGTATAATGTAATGGTAATACAACATACACACAAACACTGCCAACAATACCGTATAATGTAATGGTAATACAACATACATAGAAACACGGCCAACAATACCGTATAATGTAATGGTAATACAACATACACAGAAACACGGCCAACAATACCATATAATGTAATGGTAATACAACATACACACAAACACTGCCAACAATACCGTATAATGTAATGGTAATACAATATACACACAAACACTGCCAACAATACCGTATAATGTAATGGTATTATAACATACACACAAACACTGCCAACAATACCGTATAATGTAATGGTAATACAACATACACACAAACACTGCCAACAATACCGTATAATGTAATGGTAATACAACATACACACAAACACTGCCAACAATACCGTATAATGTATTGGTAATACAACATACACAGAAACACGGCCAACAATACCGTATAATGTAATGGTAATACAACATACACAGAAACACGGCCAACAATACCGTATAATGTAATGGTAATACAACATACACAAAAACACTGCCAACAATACCGTATAATGTAATGGTAATACAACATACACACAAACACTGCCAACAATACCGTATAATGTAATGGTATTGCAACATACACACAAACACGGCCAACAATACCGTATAATGTACTGGTAATATAACATACACACAAACACGGCCAACAATACTGTATAATGTAATGGTAATACAACATACACACAAACACGGCCAACAATACCGTATAATGTAATGGTAATACAACATACACACAAACACGGCCAACAATACTGTATAATGTAATGGTAATACAACATACACACAAACACTGCCAACAATACCGTATAATGTAATGGTAATACAACATACAGACAAACACTGCCAACAATACCGTATAATGTAATGGTAATACAACATACACATAAACACGGTCAACAATACCGTATAATGTAATGGTAATACAACATACACACAAAGACGGCCACAATACCGTATAATGTAATGGTAATACAACATACACACAAACACTGCCAACAATACCGTATAATGTAATGGTAATACAACATACACACAAACACGGCCAACAATACCGTATAATGTAATGGTAATACAACTTACACACAAACACGGCCAACAATACCGTATAATGTAATGGTAATACAACATACACACAAACACGGCCAACAATACCGTATAATGTAATGGTAATACAACATACACACAAACACTGCCAAAAATACCGTATAATGTAATGGTAATACAACATACACACAAACACTGCCAACAATACCGTATAATGTAACCGTAATATAACATACACACAAACACGGCCAACAATACCGTATAATGTAATGGTAATACAACATACACACAAACACTGCCAACAATACCGTATAATGTAATGGTAATACAACATACACACAAACACTCCCAACAATACTGTATAATGTAATGGTAATACAACATACACACAAACACTGCCAACAATACCGTATAATGTAATGGTAATACAACATACACACAAACACTGCCAACAATACCGTATAATGTAATGGTAATACAACATACACACAAACACGGCCAACAACACTGTATAATGTAAAGGTAATACAACATACACACAAACACGGCCAACAATACCGTATAATGTAATGGTAATGCAACATACACACAAACACTGCCAACAATACCGTATAATGTAATGGTAATACAACATACACACAAACACGGCCAACAATACCGTATAATGTAATGGTAATACAACATACACACAAACACTGCCAACAATACCGTATAATGTAATGGTAATACAACATACACACAAAAACTGCCAACAATACCGTATAATGTAAAGGTAATACAACATACACAGAAACACGGCCAACAATACCGTATAATGTAATGGTAATACAACATACACACAAACACGGCCAACAATACCGTATAATGTAATGGTAATACAACATACACAGAAACACGGCCAACAATACCGTATAATGTAATGGTAATACAACATACACACAAACATGGCCAACAATACCGTATAATGTAATGGTAATACAACATACACACAAACACTGCCAACAATACCGTATAATGTAATGGTAATACAACATACACACAAACACGGCCAACAATACTGTATAATGTAATGATAATACAACATACACTCAAACACTTCCAACAATACCGTATAATGTAATGGTATTATAACATACACACAAACACGGCCAACAATACCGTATAATGTAATGGTAAAATAACATACACACAAACACGGCCAACAATACCGTATAATGTAATGGTAATATAACATACACACAAACACTGCCAACAATACCGTATAATGTAATGGTAATACTACATACACACAAACACTGCCAACAATACCGTATAATGTAATGGTAAT
Source organism: Cherax quadricarinatus (assembly GCF_038502225.1). Classification (NCBI taxonomy): domain Eukaryota; kingdom Metazoa; phylum Arthropoda; class Malacostraca; order Decapoda; family Parastacidae; genus Cherax; species Cherax quadricarinatus. The sequence goes on along the minus strand of NC_091384.1, from coordinate 13,554,671 downwards.
ACAACATACACACAAACACTGCCAACAATACCGTATAATGTAATGGCAATACAACATACACACAAACACGGCCAACAATACTGTGTAATGTAATGGTAATACAACATACACACAAACACTGCCAACAATACCGTATAATGTAATGGTAATACAACATACACACAAACACGGCCAATAATACCGTATAATGTAATGGTAATACAACATACACACAAACACTGCCAACAATACCGTATAATGTAATGGTAATACAACATACACACAAACACTGCCAACAATACCGTATAATGTAATGGTAATACAACATACACACAAACACGGCCAACAATACCGCATAATGTAATGGTAATACAACATACACACAAACACTGCCAACAATACCGTATAATGTAATGGTAATACAACATACACAGAAACACGGCCAACAATACCGTATAATGTAATGGTAATACAACATACACACAAACACTCCCAACAATACTGTATAATGTAATGGTAATACAACATACACACAAACACTGCCAACAATACCGTATAATGTAATGGTAATACAACATACACACAAACACTGCTAACAATACCGTATAATGTAATGGTAATACAACATACACACAAACACGGCCAACAACACTGTATAATGTAATGGTAATTCAACATACACACAAACACGGCCAACAATACCGTATAATGTAATGGTAATGCAACATACACACAAACACTGCCAACAATACCGTATAATGTAATGGTAATACAACATACACACAAACACGGCCAACAATACCTTATAATGTAATGGTAATACAACATACACACAAACACTGCCAACAATACCGAATAATGTAATGGTAATACAACATACACACAAACACGCCCAACAGTACCGTATAATGTAATGGTAATACAACGTACACACAAACACTGCCAACAATACCGTATAATGTAATAGTAATACAACATACACACAAACACGGCCAACAATACCGTATAATGTAATGGTAATACAACATACACACAAACACTGCCAACTATACCGTATAATGTAATGGTAATACAACATACACACAAACACTGCCAACAATACCGTATAATGTAATGGTAATACAACATACACACAAACACGGCCAACAATACCGTATAATGTAATAGTAATACAACATACACACAAACACGGCCAACAATACCGTATAATGTAATGGTAATACAACATACACACAAACACTGCCAACAATACTGTATAATGTAATGGTAATACAACATACACACAAACACTGCCAACAATACCGTATAATGTAATGGTAATACAACATACACACATACACGGCCAACAATACCGTATAATGTAATGGTAATACAACATACACACAAACACTGCCAACAATACTGTATAATGTAATGGTAATACAATATACACACAAACACGGCTAACAATACCGTATAATGTAATGGTAATACAACATACACACAAACACTGCCAACAATACCGTATAATGTAATGGTAATACAACATACACACAAACACTGCCAACAATACCGTATAATGTAAAGGTAATACAACATACACACAAACACTGCCAACAATACCGTATAATGTAATGGTAATACAACATACATAGAAACACGGCCAACAATACCGTATAATGTAATGGTAATACAACATACACAGAAACACGGCCAACAATACCATATAAAGTAATGGTAATACAACATACACACAAACACTGCCAACAATACCGTATAATGTAATGGTAATACAATATACACACAAACACTGCCAACAATACCGTATAATGTAATGGTATTATAACATACACACAAACACTGCCAACAATACCGTATAATGTAATGGTAATACAACATACACACAAACACTGCCAACAATACCGTATAATGTAATGGTAATACAACATACACACAAACACTGCCAACAATACCGTATAATGTAATGGTAATACAACATACACAGAAACACGGCCAAAAATACCGTATAATGTAATGGTAATACAACATACACAGAAACACGGCCAACAATACCGTATAATGTAATGGTAATACAACATACACAAAAACACTGCCAACAATACCGTATAATGTAATGGTAATACAACATACACACAAACACTGCCAACAATACAGTATAATGTAATGATATTGCAACATACACACAAACACGGCCAACAATACCGTATAATGTACTGGTAATATAACATACACACAAACACGGCCAACAATACTGTATAATGTAATGGTAATACAACATACACACAAACACGGCCAACAATACCGTATAATGTAACGGTAATACAACATACACACAAACACGGCCAACAATACTGTATAATGTAATGGTAATACAACATACAGACAAACACTGCCAACAATACCGTATAATGTAATGGTAATACAACATACACACAAACACTGCCAACGATACCGTATAATGTAATGGTAATACAACATACACATAAACACGGTCAACAATACCGTATAATGTAATGGTAATACAACATACACACAAAGACGGCCACAATACCGTATAATGTAATGGTAATACAACATACACACAAACACTGCCAAAAATACCGTATAATGTAATGGTAATACAACATACACACAAACACGGCCAACAATACCGTATAATGTAATGGTAATACAACTTACACACAAACACGGCCAACAATACCGTATAATGTAATGGTAATACAACATACACACAAACACGGCCAACAATACCGTATAATGTAATGGTAATACAACTTACACACAAACACGGCCAACAATACCGTATAATGTAATGGTAATACAACATACACACAAACACGGCCAACAATACCGTATAATGTAATGGTAATACAACATACACACAAACACTGCCAAAAATACCGTATAATGTAATGGTAATGCAACATACACACAAACACTGCCAACAATACCGTATAATGTAACCGTAATATAACATACACACAAACACGGCCAACAACACTGTATAATGTAAAGGTAATACAACATACACACAAACACGGCCAACAATACCGTATAATGTAATGGTAATGCAACATACACACAAACACTGCCAACAATACCGTATAATGTAATGGTAATACAACATACACACAAACACGGCCAACAATACCGTATAATGTAATGGTAATACAATATACAAACAAACACTGCCAACAATACCGTATAATGTAATGGTAATACAACATACACACAAACACGGCCAAGAGTACCGTATAATGTAATGGTAATACAACATACACACAAACACTGCCAACAATGCCGTATAATGCAATGGTAATACAACATACACAGAAACACGGCCAACAATACCGTATAATGTAATGGTAATACAACATACACACAAACACTGCCAACAATACCGTATAATGTAATGGTAATACAACATACACACAAAAACACTGCCAACAATACCGTATAATGTAATGGTAATAAACATACACAGAAACACGGCCAACAATACCGTATAATGTAATGGTAATACAACATACACAGAAACACTGCCAACAATACCATATAATGTAATGGTAATACAACATACACAAAAACACTGCCAACAATACCGTATAATGTAATGGTATTATAACATACACACAAACACTGCCAACAATACCGTATAATGTAATGGTAATACAACATACACACAAACACTGCCAACAATACCGTATAATGTAATGGTAATACAACATACACACAAACACTGCCAACAATACCGTATAATGTAATGGTAATGCAACATACACACAAACACGGCCAACAATACCGTATAATGTAATAGTAATACATCATACACACAAACACTGCCAACAATACCGTATAATGTAATGGTATTATAACATACGCACAAACACGGCCAGCAATACCGCATAATGTAATGGTAATACAACATACACACAAACACGGCCAACAACACCGTATAATGTAATGGTAATACAACATACACACAAACACTGCCAACAATGCTGTATAATGTAATGGTAATACAACATACACACAAACACTGCTAACAATACCGTATAATGTAATGGTAATACAACATACACACAAACATTGCCAACAATACCGTATAATGTAATGGTAATACAACATACACACAAACACTGCCAACAATACCGTATAATGTAATGGTAATACAACATACACACGAACACTGCCAACAATACCGTATAATGTAATGGTAATACAACATACACACAAACACTGCCAACAATACTGTATAATGTAATGGTAATACAATATACACACAAACACTGCCAACAATACCGTATAATGTAATGGTATTATAACATACACACAAACACTGCCAACAATACCGTATAATGTAATGGTAATACAACATACACACAAACACTGCCAACAATACCGTATAATGTAATGGTAATACAACATACACACAAACACTGCCAACAATACCGTATAATGTAATGGTAATACAACATACACAGAAACACGGCCAAAAATACCGTATAATGTAATGGTAATACAACATACACAGAAACACGGCCAACAATACCGTATAATGTAATGGTAATACAACATACACAAAAACACTGCCAACAATACCGTATAATGTAATGGTAATACAACATACACACAAACACTGCCAACAATACAGTATAATGTAATGATATTGCAACATACACACAAACACTGCCAACAATACCGTATAATGTAACCGTAATATAACATACACACAAACACGGCCAACAACACTGTATAATGTAAAGGTAATACAACATACACACAAACACGGCCAACAATACCGTATAATGTAATGGTAATGCAACATACACACAAACACTGCCAACAATACCGTATAATGTAATGGTAATACAACATACACACAAACACGGCCAACAATACCGTATAATGTAATGGTAATACAATATACAAACAAACACTGCCAACAATACCGTATAATGTAATGGTAATACAACATACACACAAACACGGCCAAGAGTACCGTATAATGTAATGGTAATACAACATACACACAAACACTGCCAACAATGCCGTATAATGCAATGGTAATACAACATACACAAAAACACGGCCAACAATACCGTATAATGTAATGGTAATACAACATACACACAAACACTGCCAACAATACCGTATAATGTAATGGTAATACAACATACACACAAAAACACTGCCAACAATACCGTATAATGTAATGGTAATACAACATACACAGAAACACGGCCAACAATACCGTATAATGTAATGGTAATACAACATACACAGAAACACTGCCAACAATACCATATAATGTAATGGTAATACAACATACACAAAAACACTGCCAACAATACCGTATAATGTAATGGTATTATAACATACACACAAACACTGCCAACAATACCGTATAATGTAATGGTAATACAACATACACACAAACACTGCCAACAATACCGTATAATGTAATGGTAATACAACATACACACAAACACTGCCAACAATACCGTATAATGTAATGGTAATGCAACATACACACAAACACGGCCAACAATACCGTATAATGTAATAGTAATACATCATACACACAAACACTGCCAACAATACCGTATAATGTAATGGTATTATAACATACGCACAAACACGGCCAGCAATACCGCATAATGTAATGGTAATACAACATACACACAAACACGGCCAACAACACCGTATAATGTAATGGTAATACAACATACACACAAACACTGCCAACAATGCTGTATAATGTAATGGTAATACAACATACACACAAACACTGCTAACAATACCGTATAATGTAATGGTAATACAACATACACACAAACATTGCCAACAATACCGTATAATGTAATGGTAATACAACATACACACAAACACTGCCAACAATACCGTATAATGTAATGGTAATACAACATACACACGAACACTGCCAACAATACCGTATAATGTAATGGTAATACAACATACACACAAACACTGCCAACAATACTGTATAATGTAATGGTAATACAATATACACACAAACACTGCCAACAGTACCGTATGATGTAATGGTAATACAACATACACACAAACACTGCCAACAATACTGTATAATGTAATGGTAATACAAGATACACACAAACACTGCCAACAATACCATATAATGTAATGGCATTATAACATACACACAAACACTGCCAACAATACCATATAATGTAATGGTAATACAACATGCACACAAACACTGCCAACAATACTGTATAATGTAATGGTAATACAACATACACACAAACACTGCCAACAATACCGTATAATATAATGGTAATACAACATACACACAAACATTGCCAACAATACCGTATAATGTAATGGTAATACAACATACACACAAACACTGCCAAGAATACCGTATAATGTAATTGTAATACAATATACACACAAACACTGCCAACAATACCGTATAATGTAAGGGTAATACAACATACACACAAACACTTCCAACAATACCATATAATGTAATGGTAATACAACATACACACAAACACTGCCAACAATACCGTATAATGTAATGGTATTATAACATACGCACAAACACTGCCAACAATACCGTATAATGTAATGGTAATACAACATACACACAAACACTGCCGACAATACCGTATAATGTAATGGTAATGCAACATACACACAAACACTGCCAACAATACCGTATAATGTAATGGCAATACAACATACACACAAACACGGCCAACAATACCGTATAATGTAATAGTAACACAACATACACACAAGCACTGCCAACAATACCATGTAATGTAATGGTAATACAACATACACACAAACATTGCCAACAATACCGTATAATGTAATGGTAATACAACATACACACAAAAACGGCCAACAATACCGTATAATGTAATGGTAATACAACATACACACAAACACTGCCAACAATACCGTATAATGTAATGGTAATACAACATACACACAAACACTGCCAACAATACCGTATAATGTAATGGTAATACAACATACACAGAAACACGGCCAACAATACCATATAATGTAATGGTAATACAACATACACACAAACACGGCCAACAATACCGTATAATGTAATAGTAACACAACATACACACAAGCACGGCCAACAATACCGTGTAATGTAATGGTAATACAACATACACACAAACATTGCCAACAATACCGTATAATGTAATGGTAATACAACATACACACAAACACGGCCAACCATACCGTATAATGTAATTGTAATACAACATACACACAAACACTGCCAACAATACCGTATAATGTAATGGTAATACAACATACACGCAAACACTGCCAACAATACCGTATAATGTAATAATAATACAACATACACACAAAAACTGCCAGCAATACCGTATAATGTAATGGTAATACAACATACACAGAAACACGGCCAACAATACCGTATAATGTAATGGTAATACAACATACACACAAACACGGCCAACAATACCGTATAATGTAATGGTAATACAACATACACACAAACACGGCCAACAATACCGTATAATGTAATGGTAATACAACATACACACAAACACTGCCAACAATACCGTATAATGTAATGGTAATACAACATATACACAAACACGGCCAACAATACTGTATAATGTAATGGTAATACAACATACGCACAAACACTTCCAACAATACCGTATAATGTAATGGTATTATAACATACACACGAACACGGCCAACAATACCGTATAATGTAATGGTAATATAACATACACACAAACACGGCCAACAATACCGTATAATGTAATGGTAATACAACATACACACAAACACGGCTAACAATACTGTGTAATGTAATTGTAATACAACATACACACAAACACTGCCAACAATACCGTATAATGTAATTGTAATACAACATACACACAAACACAGCCAACAATACCGTATAATGTAATGGTAATGCAACATATACACAAACACGGCCAACAATACCGTATAATGTAATGGTAATACAACATACACACAAACACGGCCAACAATACCGTATAATGTAATGGTAATACAACATACACACAAACACTGCCAACAATACCGTATAATGTAATGGTAATACAACTTACACACAAACACTGCCAACAATACCGTATAATGTAATGGCAATACAACATACACACAAACACTCCCAACAATACTGTATAATGTAATGGTAATACAACATACACACAAACACTGCCAACAATACCGTATAATGTAATGGTAATACAACATACACACAAACACTGCCAACAATACCGTATAATGTAATGGTAATACAACATACACACAAACACGGCCAACAACACTGTATAATGTAATGGTAATACAACATACTCACAAACACGGCCAACAATACCGTATAATGTAATGGTAATATAACATACACACAAACACTGCCAACAATACCGTATAATGTAATGGTAATACAACATACACACAAACACGGCCAACAATACCGTATAATGTAATGGTAATACAACATACACACAAACACTGCCAACAATACCGTATAATGTAATGGTAATACAGCATACACACAAACACGGCCAACAGTACCGTATAATGTAATGGTAATACAACATACACACAAACACTGCCAACAATACCGTATAATGTAATGGTAATACAACATACACAGAAACACGGCCAACAATACCGTATAATGTAATGGTAATACAACATACACACAAACACTGCCAGCAATACCGTATAATGTAATGGTAATACAACATACACACAAACACTGCCAACAATACCGTATAATGTAATGGTAATACAACATACACACAAACACGGCCAACAATACCGTATAATGTAATGGTAATACAACATACACACAAACACTGCCAACAATACCGTATAATGTAATGGTAATACAATATACACACAAACACGGCCAACAATACCGTATAATGTAATGGTAATACAACATACACACAAACACTGCCAACAATACCGTATAATGTAATGGTAATACAACATACACAGAAACACTGCCAACAATACCGTATAATGTAATGGTAATACAACATACACAGAAACACGGCCAACAATACCGTATAATGTAATCGTAATACAACATACACACAAACACTGCCAACAATACCGTATAATGTAATGGTAATACAACATACACACAAACACTGCCAACAATACCGTATAATGTAATGGTAATACAACATACACACAAACACTGCCAACAATACCGTATAATGTAATGGTATTATAACATACACACAAACACTGCCAACAATACTGTATAATGAAATGGTAATACAACATACACTCAAACACTGCCAACAATACCGTATAATGTAATGGTAATACAACATGCACACAAACACTGCCAACAATACCGTATAATGTAATGGTAATACTACATACTCACAAACACTGCCAACAATACCGTATAATGTAATGGTAATACAACATACACACAAACACGGCCAACAACACTGTATAATGTAATGGTAATACAACATACACACAAACACGGCCAACAATACCGTATAATGTAATGATAATGTAACATACACACAAAGACTGCCAACAATACCGTATAATGTAATGGTAATACAACATACACACAAACACGGCTAACAATACCGTATAATGTAATGGTAATACAACATACACACAAACACTGCCAACAATACCGTATAATGTAATGGTAATACAACATACACACAAACACGGCCAACAGTACCGTATAATGTAATGGTAATACAACATACACACAAACACTGCCAACAATACCATATAATGTAATGGTAATACAACATACACAGAAACACGGCCAACAATACCGTATAATGTAATGGTAATACAACATACACACAAACACTGCCAACAATACCATATAATGTAATGGTAATACAACATACACACAAACACTGCCAACAATACCGTATAATGTAATGGTAATACAACATACACACAAACACGGCCAACAATACCGTATAATGTAATGGTAATACAACATACACACAAACACTGCCAACAATACCGTATAATGTAATGGTAATACAACATACACACAAACACTGCCAACAATACTGTATAATGTAATGGTAATACAATATACACACAAACACGGCCAACAATACTGTATAATGTAATGGTAATACAACATACACACAAACACTGCCAACAATACCGTATAATGTAATGGTAATACAACATACACACAAACACTGCCAACAATACCGTATAATGTAATGGTAATACAACATACACACAAACACGGCCAACATTACCGTATAATGTAATGGTAATACAACATACACACAAACACTGCCAACAATACCATATAATGTAATGGTAATACAACATACACACAAACACTGCCAACAATACCGTATAATGTAATGGTAATACAACATACACACAAACACGGCCAACAATACCGTATAATGTAATGGTAATACAACATACACACAAACACTGCCAACAATACCATATAATGTAATGGTAATACAACATACACACAAACACTGCCAACATTACCGTATAATGTAATGGTAATACAATATACACACAAACACGGCCAACAATACCGTATAATGTAATGATAATACAACATACCCACAAACACTGCCAACAATACCGTATAATGTAATGGTAATACACCATACACACAAACACTGCCAACAATACCGTATAATGTAATGGTAATACAACACACACACAAACACTGCCAACAATACCGTATAATGTAATTGTAATACAACATACACAGAAACACGGCCAACAATACCGTATAATGTAATGTTAATACAACATACACAGAAACACGGCCAACAATACCGTATAATGTAATAGTAATACAACATACACACAAACACTGCCAACAATACCGTATAATGTAATGGTAATACAACATACACACAAACACTGCCAACAATACCGTATAATGTAATGGTAATACAACATACACAGAAACACGGCCAACAATACCGTATAATGTAATGTTAATACAACATACACAGAAACACGAGCAACAATACCGTATAATGTAATGGTAATACAACATACACACAAACACGGCCAACAATACCGTATAATGTAATGGTAATACAACATACACACAAACACTGCCAACAATACCGTATAATGTAATGGTAATACAACATACACACAAACACTGCCAACAATACCGTATAATGTAATGGTAATACAATTTACACACAAACACGGCCAACAATACCGTATAATGTAATGGTAATACAACATACACACAAACACTGGCAACAATACCGTATAATGTAATGGTAATACACCATACACACAAACACTGCCAACAATACCGTATAATGTAATGGTAATACAACATACACACAAACACTGCCAACAATACCGTATAATGTAATGGTAATACAACATACACAGAAACACGGCCAACAATACCGTATATTGTAATGGTAATACAACATACACAGAAACACGGCCAACAATACCGTATAATGTAATGGTAATACAACATACACACAAACACTGCCAACAATACCGTATAATGTAATGGTAATACAACATACACACAAACACTGCCAACAATACCGTATAATGTAATGGTATTATAACATACACACAAACACTGCCAACAATACTGTATAATGTAATGGTAATACAACATACACACAAACACTGCCAACAATACCGTATAATGTAATGGTAATACAACATACACACAAACACTGCCAACAATACCGTATAATGTAATGGTAATACAACATACACAGAAACACGGCCAACAATACCGTATAATGTAATGGTAATACAACATACACAGAAACACGGCCAACAATACCGTATAATGTAATGGTCATACAACATACACACAAACACTGCCAAGAATACCGTATAATGTAATGGTAATACAACATACACACAAACACTGCCAACTATACCGTATAATGTAATGGTATTATAACATACACACAAACACGGCCAACAATACCGTATAATGTACTGGTAATATAACATACACACAAACACGGCCAACAATACCGTATAATGTAATGGTAATACAACATACACACAAACACGGCCAACAATACCGTATAATGTAATGGTAATACAACATACACACAAACACGGCCAACAATACTGTATAATGTAATGGTAATACAACATACACACAAACACTGCCAACAATACCGTATAGTGTAATGGTAATACAACATACACACAAACAATGCCAACAATACCGTATAATGTAATGGTAATACAATATACACACAAACACAGCCAACAATTCCGTATAATGTAATGGTAATACAACATACACACAACCACTGCCAACAATACCGTATAATGTAATGGTAATACAACATACACACAAACACTGCCAACAATACCGTATAATGTAATGGTAATACAACATACACACAAACACTGCCGACAATACCGTATAATGTAATGGTAATGCAACATACACACAAACACTGCCAACAATACCGTATAATGTAATGATAATACAACATACACAAAAACACTGCCAACAATACCGTATAATGTAATATTAATACAACATACACACAAACACTGCCAACAATACCGTATAATGTAACCGTAATACAACATACACACAAACACGGCCAACAATACCGTATAATTGTTGTATAGTGTAGATCCCTCACCTAAGCGTACCTCGTTGTGCTCCGGGTTTTCTCGTGTTTTCACGGTCGCTCTTACGTGCTAGAACTTTAATTTGTGCCATCAATCCTATATGATACATCCCTCTAGCGCCTGGAACCAATCTTGGGCGGAAAACATTATATACTGAGTCAAAAAAGGAGAATTAGTGTGCACTACCTAGCAGAGTCTACTGCTAGAGGGGAATCATAGGCCTGTGTCCCGTGTGAAAAAATAATAATAATTGAACTTTGTGTCAGAGGAGAGAAAGTCTCCCTGAAAACATTGAGTATACATAGTGTATAGTGTATACTACCGTGGCTCCCTAATATATTGATGGTAAAGGCTAAAGTGTCATTTGAAAACAGGTGAATTTGTAAATGAAGTGATAAGCCTATAGAGGCAGGTTCCAGAAGTCGCCAGAAAGTTACCACAGGTCAGCTGTTTTTAATAATCTTCCTGGGTTGCTAGTGTACTCGCATATAATCTAGTGATACCAGTGAATAGCAGAATATAGTGCTGTAGTAGCAACTAACCAGTATTATAATGGTACTTAGTGGAGTGGAGTGACTTTCATTAGTTTCTTTTTTTCTTGTAATACCAGACATATACTGTGAATTTCATATAACCTGTAGTTACCAGCGGTCGCAATATGCACAACGAGAAGCAATTATTACTCCAGAAAAAGCGTCCTTCCTCCAAAATTTGCACCAGTCAACTATAGTGATAATATAGCATTTATTGTGGTGGAGATGGAAAAAAAATAGAAAGGTAGATACAGCGATTGATAAACAAGGGTTGAGGTCGACCGTTCGTCATTGTAGGAGTTGCCAGCAGTCACCGGCTCTTCAACACGCAAGTTATACTTTTGTATCAATCAAATCACATATTACTCGGGTAGATAATTTCCAGTAGATCCTTCATGTGTTAGCTCAAATCACCGACCAGTATGGTTTAAATAAGTGACCCACTGATCAGATCAGATCGACTGGTCCGAACCCTTGACTGGTCCGAACCCTGGACTGGTTTCAAACGGTAGCGTTGGACAATAAAGCAGACTGTAAACGGATGAGGTTGTAGGCGCCCTGATAAACACAAACATTAAATATATATCAGGAACGTGCACGGTAAGCTGTCCAATATACAAAAACAGTTAGAAACAGAAATACAAATAGCTAGAGCTTCATTTAAGGAGGTTATTAATAGAATATTCAAAGGGTTGCTAGTAGAATTGCAGTAAATCAACCATTCAAATCATTATGAAGCTGTGTGTAGTCTGTGGTCAGTCAAACAAACGGGCTTCCACATGCATAAATTGTCATTTTTGTGGAAATTGGTGTCACGCCCCTTGTGCAGATATCCAAGAACTAGCTACAAGCAGTATTAAAACAGGGAAGTGTTTTTGGGTATGCCCAAATGAGGTAAATCTGTGGACTAAAATCACAAGGGTATTAAAAGAGGTCAACATCAAAGCTGCTTTCATAGAAAACCTGGAAGCTTTCTACAACAGATGGGAACATAAAAAGTCTGGGCTGAATGGTACTGTCCTTCATACTGGCCATGTAGTCAGAAACTGTAAGGCTGGAGATGATGTCCTGGTAGTCAGTAAATGTGGGGCTGACAGTGCTGTCCTGGGAGACAGTAATGGTGAAGCTGGAGGTGCTGTCCTGGGAGACAGTAATGGTGAAGCTGGAGGTGCTGTCCTGGGAGACAGTAATGGTGAAGCTGGAGATGCTGTCCTGGGAGACAGTAATGGTGAAGCTGGAGATGCTGTCCTGGGAGACAGTAATGGTGAAGCCGGAGATTTTGTCCAGGTAGTCGGGAATTATACGCAGGAAGCAATACATATAAATGACCTCATAGGGGACAGGAGCCATAGTAGGGAAACAAGTGTAGTCAAAGATAAGATAAAACCAATATTGCAAACTAGAAATACCGCAGGAAATAGCAAACAAGAGGACTCAACTAGCAATAGTGAGAATATATTACCAAAAACAACTGGTGGGATCTCCATTGTTGGTGCTAGGGAGGATAGAAGTAAGACAGGGAAACATGCACCAACAGGGAATACAGTCACAGAAACCCAAGGCAATAGCACTAACATCCCATATCATAAAAATCTTTGAAAGGGTCCTAAGAAGCAAGATCACCACCCATCTAGAAACCCATCAGTTACACAACCCAGGGCAACATGGGTTTAGAACAGGTCGCTCCTGTCTGTCTCAACTATTGTATCACTACGACAAGGTCCTAAATGCACTAGAAGACAAAAAGAATGCAGATGTAATATATACAGACTTTGCAAAAGCCCTCGACAAGTGTGACCATGGCGTAATAGCGCACAAAATGCGTGCTAAAGGAATAACAGGAAAAGTCGGTCGGTGGATCTATAATTTCCTCACTAACAGAACACAGAGAGTAGTCGTCAACAGAGTAAAGTCCGAGGCAGCTACGGTGAAAAGCTCTGTTCCACAAGGCACAGTACTCGCTCCCATCTTGTTCCTCATCCTCATATTACCTGGAGACCTGGAGAGAATTCCGGGGGTCAACGCCCCCGCGGCCCGGTCTGTGACCATGCCTCCTGGTGGATCAGAGCCTGATCAACCAGGCTGTTGCTGCTGGCTGCACGCAAACCAACGTACGAGCCACAGCCCGGCTGATCAGGAACTGACTTTAGGTGCTTGTCCAGTGTCAGCTTGAAGACTGCCAGGGGTCTGTTGGTAATCCCCCTTATGTGTGCTGGGAGGCAGTTGAACAGTCTCGGGCCCCTGACACTTATTGTATGGTCTCTTAACGTGCTAGTGATACCCCTGCTTTTCATTGGGGGGATGGTGCATCGTCTGCCAAGTCTTTTGCTTTCGTAGTGAGTGATTTTCGTGTGCAAGTTCGGTACTAGTCCCTCTAGGATTTTCCAGGTGTATATAATCATGTATCTCTCCCTCCTGCATTCCAGGGAATACAGGTTTAGGAACCTCAAGCGCTCCCAGTAATTGAGGTGTTTTATCTCCGTTATGCGTGCCGTAAAAGTTCTCTGTACATTTTCTAGGTCGGCAATTTCACTTGCCTTGAAAGGAGCTGTTAGTGTGCAGCAATATTCCAGCCTAGATAGAACAAGTGACCTGATGAGTGTCATCATGGGCTTGGCCTCCCTAGTTTTGAAGGTTCTCATTATCCATCCTGTCATTTTTCTAGCAGATGCGATTGATACAATGTTATGGTCCTTGAAGGTGAGATCCTCCGACATGATCACTCCCAGGTCTTTGACGTTGGTGTTTCGCTCTATTTTGTGGCCAGAATTTGTTTTGTACTCTGATGAAGATTTAATTTCCTCATGTTTACCATATCTGAGTAATTGAAATTTCTCATCGTTGAACTTCATATTGTTTTCTGCAGCCCACTGAAAGATTTGGTTGATGTCCGCCTGGAGCTTTGCAGTGTCTGCAATGGAAGACACTGTCATGCAGATTCGGGTGTCATCTGCAAAGGAAGACACAGTGGTGTGGTTGACATCCTTGTCTATGTCGGATATGAGGATGAGGAACAAGATGGGAGCGAGTACTGTGCCTTGTGGAACAGAGCTTTTCACCGTAGCTGCCTCGGACTTTACTCTGTTGACGACTACTCTCTGTGTTCTGTTAGTGAGGAAATTATAGATCCATCGACCGACTTTTCCTGTTATTCCTTTAGCACGCATTTTGTGCGCTATTACGCCATGGTCACACTTGTCGAAGGCTTTTGCAAAGTCTGTATATATTACATCTGCATTCTTTTTGCCTTCTAGTGCATTTAGGACCTTGTCGTAGTGATTCAATAGTTGAGACAGACAGGAGCGACCTGTTCTAAACCCATGTTGCCCTGGGTTGTGTAACTGATGGGTTTCTAGATGGGTGGTGATCTTGCTTCTTAGGACCCTTTCAAAGATTTTTATGATATGGGATGTTAGTGCTATTGGTCTGTAGTTCTTTGCTGTTGCTTTACTGCCCCCTTTGTGGAGTGGGGCTATGTCTGTTGTTTTTAGTAACTGTGGGACGACCCCCGTGTCCATGCTCCCTCTCCATAGGATGGAAAAGGCTCGTGATAGGGGCTTCTTGCAGTTCTTGATGAACACAGAGTTCCATGAGTCTGGCCCTGGGGCAGTGTGCATGGGCATGTCATTTATCGCCTGTTCGAAGTCATTTGGCGTCAGGATAACATCGGATAGGCTTGTGTTAATCAAATTTTGTGGCTCTCTCATAAAAAATTTATTTTGATCTTCGACTCTCAGTCTGGTTAGCGGCTTGCTAAAAACTGAGTCATATTGGGACTTGAGTAGCTCACTCATTTCCTTGTTGTCATCTGTGTAGGACCCATCTTGTTTAAGTAGGGGCCCAATACTGGACGTTGTTCTCGATTTTGATTTGGCATAGGAGAAGAAATACTTTGGATTTCTTTCGATTTCATTTATGGCTTTTAGTTCTTCCCGCGATTCCTGACTCCTAAAGGATTCTTTTAGCTTAAGTTCGATGCTTGCTATTTCTCTGACCAGTGTCTCCCTACGCATTTCAGATATATTGACCTCTTTTAGCCGCTCTGTTATTCTTTTCCGTCGCCTGTAAAGGGAGCGCCTGTCTCTTTCTATTTTACATCTACTCCTCCTTTTTCTTAGAGGAATAAGCCTTGTGCATACATCGAGTGCCACCGAGTTAATCTGTTCTAGGCATAAGTTGGGGTCTGTGTTGCTTAGTATATCTTCCCAGCTTATATCGGTTAGGACTTGGTTTACTTGGTCCCACTTTATGTTTTTCTTATTAAAGTTGAATTTGGTGAATGCTCCCTCGTGACTAATCTCATTTTGTCGGTCTGGGGCTCCGTGCATACATGTCTGAACCTCAATTATGTTGTGATCTGAGTATATTGTTTTTGATATGGTGACATTTCTTATCAGATCATCATTGTTAGTGAAGATGAGGTCTAGTGTATTCTCCAGTCTAGTAGGCTCTATTATTTGCTGGTTTAAATTGTATTTTGTGCAGAGATTTAAAAGCTCGCGTGAGTGTGAGTTTTCATCAGAGCTGCCTCCTGGTGTTATTACTGCAACAATATTATTTGCTATATTCCTCCATTTTAGGTGCCTTAAGTTGAAATCCCCCAGGAGCAAGATGTTGGGTGCAGGAGCTGTAAGATTTTCCAGACAGTGGTCAATTTTTAACAGCTGTTCCTGGAATTGCTGGGATGTTGCATCCGGAGGCTTGTAGACTACCACAATGACTAGGTTTTGGTACTCGACCTTTACTGCTAAAACTTCCACTACATCATTTGAGGCATTTAGAAGTTCTGTGCAAACAAGTGACTCTGCTATGTACAGGCCAACCCCCTCCCCCCTTTTGCCTGTTCACTCTGTCACATCTGTATAGGTTGTAACCTGGGATCCATATTTCGTTGTCCAAGTGATCCTTTATGTGGGTCTCAGTGAAAGCCGCAAACATTGCCTTTGCTTCTGCAAGCAGTCCACGGATGAAAGGTATTTTGTTGTTTGTTGCTGGCTTTAGACCCTGTATATTTGCAAAGAAGAATGTAAAGTATATTACATATTTTTCAAAAAGCCCATAAAATATCGATGAAATTCAGAAATAATTTTGAATATATCGTATGTTTTTTTTAAAAATAGCAAAAGCATTGAAAAAATCGAAAAATATATCAAAATGATGTTTTACTGCATATTTCGACAATTTAGAGCATTTAGAACACTTTTCAGACAAACCTGATTTTTTAGCTAAAATTCATGGATTTTCAAGCTTTTTTATCAGAATTAC
>NC_091384.1:13456111-13536119 GCF_038502225.1 Cherax quadricarinatus | reverse complement strand
TTATTGGAAACTGTTTTCTATTGGTAAGCAATGCCTCTATCCATGCTAGAACTTTACCTCCTATACCATGAGCTGCCACTATTCTAAAGAGTCTTTTGTGAGTTACTCTATCGAAGGTTTTGCTGAAATCCAAATAAATTATATCATAATTCTTACCATTGTCTACTACCTCAAATGTATTATTAAATGACGTCAGGACGAACTGCCTCTCGAGAATCCATGCTCAGATTCATTAATTAAATAGATTCTAATAATTTACCTACCATAGATGTCAGGTTTATTGGCCGGTAATTTGATGGAATGGACTTATCCCCAGATTTAAATATAGGAATTACATTAGCCATCTTCCACATCTCTGACACAACACCAGTTTGGATGGATGTATTAAACAAGCTCATTAATGATTGATTAGGTTCAAACTTGTATTCCTTAAGTACCCTTAAGTACCTTAAGTACTCTCGGGTGCACGGGGATTTATTTTGTTTTATTTTATTTACTTGCTTGGTAACTATTTCCCTCGTTACAGTAAAATTACTTAATTTGTTTTCTTCGGGAACTGAATAATTGTCAATTTCTGGGATATTATTTAAGTCTTCTTGTGTAAAGACTGACAAGAAATAGTCATTAAATGGAGAACACATTTTCTGTTCGTTATCAGTCAGTTTTCCATCCCCAGTTTTCAGCGGTCCTAATTTTCCCCTGACTTTTGTCTTATACACCTGAAAGTACTCTTTTGGATTAGTCTTCGATTCATTAACAACTCTAACTTCATAGACACATTTAGCCTTTCTAATTCCCTTTTTAATTTTTCTTTAATAATGAACGTATGGGTCAACAAGCCTAACCTATCCACTTTTGATGCTCCAATAAATTCCAATTTTCTCTAATAGATGCTTTATTATTAATCCATCTGGAATTATTCCTATTTGACCTAATTTCTCTCTGGGGAATATATATACTTGGACCATGTTGTACATTATTATGAAAAGATTTATACATGCCTTTTAACTTTCGTCAAATTGGCTGGACTTCTTTGACTGGTAATCTGGAATCCATTCAGTGTATAACAGTGTATAACAGAGCCTACCAGAGAAAATAATTTGCTTGATTTAGTCTTGTCAAATAAAGAAACCCTCGTTAATAATCTTGAGATCACTGAAAAACTTGGCGCAACTGATCACAAATATTAGCTGAGAGTACGTAAATAAGGATAATACGGAAAAGGCCCTGACTTTCGCTGTACAGATTATAATGGACTTAGGGAACACTTGTTTAACCTAGATTAGGGTAATCCGTTCGTTGCTGTTAGAATGATCATCGTCAATAAAATCATTAGCGAGATTACCCTAATCTAGGTTAAACAGGTGTTCCCTAAGCCTATTATAATCTGCACAGCGAAAGTCGGGGCCTTTTTCGTATTATCCTTATTTACGTACTCTCAGCTAATATTTGAGATCAATTTTGCCAAGTTCTGCATTGATCTCAAGATTATTAAAGAGGGTTTCTTTATTTGACAAGACACTGTTTCAGAAAGAAGTCCTGTGTTACTTCCACAAATTGAATGGACTCCAGATTACCAGTCAAAGAAGTCCAGCCAATTTGATGAAAGTTAAAATCCCCTACTACTATTATTACGGTATCGTGTTTAGAAGTCATAACAATTTCATCCCAAAGAAGTTTCCTTCTATCGTTTTCTAAGCCTGGAAGATGGTAAATTACTCCTAAAATTAGTTTTTCTTGACTTTCTAGAAATTTTACCCAAATAGATTCTGTTGCTAATCCATCTATTTTTATACCTTTTCTTAAGCAACAATTTTCAGTTTCTCGTACATATAATGCAACTCCACCTCCTTTCCCGTTAACAGGTTAAACCCTTCAACATGAGCAATCATATTCCCACTCTTTAAATTATACTGTGTTTCAGTTTTGCAATAAAATCGTATTTCCCAGCACAGGCTACCAACCATAATTTATTAATTTTATTTCTGGCTCTTTGACAGTATTAAGTACATTAATATGTTTTTTCTTCTGAACTTTTTTCCCTTTCAGCTTTGCTTTTACACAATTTCTGTTGTTATCGTTACCCTGTGTTAATGGCTGTTATTGTTAAGATTTATGATATCAAGCTTAAATTAACATTTCGACAATCATTATTTTCCATTCCTAAACCCATACCTCTAATTCTAGTTTAAAGATCTAACAATATCCTCAACTGAGCTTGCGAGAAAACCCACATCTGCCCGGGATAAGTGAACCCCATCCCTGCCATACATGTCATTTCGGCCACAGAAGTGCTCCCAGTTGACAATGAATGGTATTGCATGGTCCTTAACATAGTATTATTTAAAGTGTCTCCAACTCGTATCTTTCAAGCACAAGGCGCTATCCATGTATAAAGCGTAGAAGCAAGGATTTATTTATAAGGTATAAGACAGTAATAGACATAATTAGGAAGAAGGGGGGCGCCCTGTTATATGTGGCATTTTGCCAAGAAGCGGTGTTGGAAATTAATGGTTGTCCAGAGCAATTGATATTAATTATTGGCTGGACAATCACTAAGGATAATGTAGTACCATTCATTGACAATTGGGACAACTTTCACGATAGAAATGAAATGTATACCAGGGATGGGGTTCACTTATCCCTAGTTCAGTTGAGGGTGTTGTTAGGACTTTAAACTAGGATTAGTTAAAGGTATGGGTTTAAGACTGGAAAATAATGAGCGTGGAAATAGTGAATCAGGCTTAATATTCTGAATATTAATAATAACAGTCATCGAGTAACACTGAGAAATGGTAGTAACAGAAATTGTGTAAAAACGAATGTGAACAGGAAAAAGTTAAGAGAAAACGTAATGTATTTTCTGCTATTAGTCGAAGCGCCAGAAATAAAATTAACGAATTACATTTGGTAGCATGTGTTGGGAACTTTGATGTCATTGCAATAACTGAAACATGGTATAAATTAAAGAATCGAGATATGATTGCCGAATGCCATATTCAAGGGTTTAAGTTGTTCCATGTACACGGATTTAATGGGGAAGTGGGTGGAGTTGCATTGTATGTACGAGAAACTATAAATTGTTCCATAAAAGGTATACAAGTGGATGGATTAGTAACAGAACCTGTTTGGGTAGAATTTCTAGGTCAAGAAAAACTAATTCTAGGTGTTATATACCGACCTCCAGGCTTGGTTAACGACAGAGGGAGAATTCTTTGGGACAATACTGTTAGGGCTTCTAGACACAATAACATAGTGATAGTAGGGGATTTTAACTTTAGTCAAATTGACTGGACTTCTTTGACCTGTAATCTGGAGTCCAATGACTTTACGGAAGTAGTTCAGGACTGTTTTTTGAAACAGTGTGTAATAGAAATTACCAGGGGTAATAATTTTCTCTACCTAGTCTTGTCAAATAAACACTCGTAAATAATCTGGAGATCACTGGAGAACTTGGCGCATGTGATCACAAATCCATTACTTTTAAAATTACCTGGGAGTACGAAAATAAGGATAATACGGTAAAAATTCCCGATTTTGTTCTGCCGATTATAATGGACATAGGGAACACTTGTCTATTCACAACTGGGGTAATCTAGCTAATAATTTAATTGACGATGATCATACTTACGATTACGAGGGGATCTGCATTTATGATTTTTTTCTTAATAATGTACAACGTGCACAGAATACATTTCCCAGAGAGAAATTAAGTCAAATAATAACGATCCGAAATGGATAAACAGGAGGCTAAAGCATCTATTAAGGGAGAAAAGAGGAATTTATTGGCGCATCAAAAGAGGAGAGGTTAACTTTATTGACCAATATGATCAACTTAAAACAAGTTAAAAAGGGGGTTAGAAAGGCTAAAGACTAAAGGTTGCTAATGAAACAGAGACTAATCCTAAAAGGGTTATTTCAAGGCTAAAGGACGAAGGTGAGGGAAAAAGTAGGACCTCTGAAAACTGGGGATGAACAGCCGACGGATAACGAACTGAAAATGACTTCTCTATTTAATGATTATTTTTTGTCAGTCTTTACACAAGAAGACGTAAATGAGATTCCAGAAATGAATAATTATCCAGTTCCTGAAAAATTCATATTATTAACTAATATTACTGTAACGAGATTCATAGTTAACAATCAGATAAACTGAAACAAAAAAAGTCCCTGGGACCCGACGAGTTGTTTTCCAGGGTACTTAAGGAATGCAGGAAGGAACTTAGTCAGCCGGTAACGCAGGTAACCAGCGTATTTAATGTTTCCGTCCAAAATGGTGCTGTGCCAGAGATGTGGAAGAAAGGGGATAAATCCATTCCATCAAATTACAGGCCAATAAGCCTGATGTCTATACTAGGCAATTTACTGGAATTAATTGTAGCTGATATTGTTAGAAGTCACCTAGAAGAGCATAATTTGATTATTGAGTCTCAGCATGGATTCAGGAGAGGCCGTTCCTGCCTGACAAAATTTACTGACGTTCTTTAATAAAGTATATGAGGCAATAGATAAGGTAAAGAATATGATGCTGTTTATTTGGATTTCAGTAGAGCCTTCGATAGAGTACCTCTCTCATGGCACTGGACGCAAAGTCCTAACATGGATCGAGGCATGGTTTACTAACAGAAAGCTGAGAGCTTCAATTTATGGGGTCAAATCTGAATGGGGACCGGTCACAAGTGGCGTCCCACAAGGATCAGGTTTAGCCCCATAGCTGTTTATAATTTACATTAATGACCTTGATGAGAGAATTACAAGTGACATGAGCAAATTTGCTGATGATACAAAATCCTCCTGGATTTGGACAAATTAATGTCTTGGACTGAAAAGTAGGAGATGAAGTTCAGTGTAGACAAGTGTAAAGTCCTAGTCCTTGTAAATGATAATAACCCTCGAAGTTATAAACTAGGTGGAGTAGAGCTTGAACACACAGAGTGCGAAAAAGACTTGAGAGTCATGGTAAGCAGAAATCTAAAGCCAAGGTAGCAGTGCCTAAGTGTGCGCAATAAGGCTAACAGGTTACTGAGATTTATCTCAAGAAGTATAAGTAACAGAAGTCCAAAAGTTATTTTACAGCTCTATACATCACTAGAGAGGCTCACTTAGATTATGCCGCTCAGGCCTGTTGCCTGTTAGCCCAGTGTAGGATAGTATGGCCCAGTATGGGCTAACAGGCAGCAGGCCTGTTGGCCCATACTGGGCAGGTCCTTCACAACCCGCTAACAGAACACTTGCCCAACCCACTTTCAGTGCTACCCTAACAATAAGCTTTAATGAATCTTACGCATGTGCAAGTCCCACTCAAATCCAACCCCTCTCATTCATGTATTTATCCAACCTAAACTTGAAACGTTCCAAAGTTTTAGCTTCCATCACCCTACTTGGTAGATTGTTCCACTCATCAACTACCCTATTTCTAAACCAATACTTTTCTATATCCTTTCTAAATCTAAACTTGTCTAATTTGATTCCATTACTTCGAGTTCTCTCTTGGAGGGAGGTACTTAAGACTTTATTTATATCCTCTTTACTAATACCCATCTTCCACTTATACACTTCGATCATGTCTCCCCTCATTCTTCGTCTTACAAGTGAATGCAATTTAAGGGACTTCAATCTTTCTTCACACGAAAGATTTCTAATGCTATGTATTAATTTTGTCATTCTTCGTTGTATATTTTCTAATGAATTTGTATCCATTCTATAATATCGGGACCAGAACTGAGCTGCATAATCTAGGCCTTACTAATGATGTATAAAGTTGCAGTATGACCTCTGGACTTCTGTTGTTTACACTTCTTGATATAAATCCCAGTAATCTATTTGCCTTATTACGTACGCTTAGGCATTGCTGTCTTGGTTTAAGGTTGCTGCTCACCATAACCCCCAAGTCCTTTTCGCATTCTGTACGGCTAATTTCTACATTAATTCGCTAATAAGTGCTAAGGTTATGAACATTCCGAGCTTTAGAACTCTGCATTTATCTACACTGAACTGCATCTGACACTTTTCTGACCACGAACTGAGTTTGTCTAAATACTCCTGAAGTTCCGTTACATTTAGGTCTGAATCGATTATCCTACCTATCTCTGTGTCATCAGCGAATTTGCTCATATCACTAGTAATTCCCTCCTTAAGGATAATTGTAACTAATGGTATATATAGTATACAAGCTCACAGGTTCCAAATAGCCACAACATTCTAAATTTCCTATCTAATGTATTGCAGTTACGTCAATTTCAGTTAGTAATAAACACATTAGCAAATATGAGTAAACATGGAACAGGAAGTGAGACTGTCAAACAACCTTAGAAACACACAGGTACTAAACCAAAGCAAAATCTTAATTACAATGTTAGGCAGTGTAAATGCATGTGCCCCGACTGTGACAGTTATCCTACAAAGTAGAATCATCTAGAGCCGAGCTCGGAATAGAAGGATATCATGTGTGGAATATTCTCCAAACATTCATTTAACATACATTTCGACCCTACATAACTGACATGCAGTAAAACCTACAAGAACACCAGTACACTCTGATTGACGATCACAGTTGTATAAGGATATATAAAATAATATCAGAATACTTAGAAACTAGGAGAAGAAAAGAAAAAGCCTTCTAGCAGCCCGTCATCACTGAACCACTGCCAACAAATGAGAGACTAGAGAGAGAGAGGCAACCCTCCTCGTTAGACAATTTCCAGAAATCTCTGAGAAGCTGGCATTGTTGAAAGATAATCAGACAACATCAGTTACTCATATATAAAAGCATAATTAAGTGGTGTGACACAGGTGAATTTACAACACATTCTGGTCCTTCATATGAAAAGCAATTTCCAAGGCTTTCAGGATCAGTTCACAACTTATTTATCGCAATATCTTATTTACTGCATTTTTGGGGTCGCTGTAATGTCTCTTCAGATATATTGTCAACTACTACCGGTTTTTATAATGGTAAGTGAAAGTACGTTAGAGTGTTGTTTATGCCTATTTAAACTCCACTAACCTTCAAAGCTCTGTCTTGATGTTCAAGTACTTCACCGGTTCTAAGAGAACTGAATTGAATATTTTTTATCTTCACAACTCAGTCCTCCTTTCCGAATTCTTCCCATATGCTGAGTCTGATTTCCATTCAAAGAAACACCAGACAAATGTTTCGTCTGATGACGTGTTTACATTCCAGTCACTACTACTTTTAGACTTCATTACCTGTAACAAAGTTTCCACCATTGCCATATATTCAAATGATGTAAACGATGGAAAGTGCCAACACGTTTCGAAAGTCATATCTTTTGATACATTTTGATTATTTTTTTCAACTCTATTAAAAATTTCTGTGTATGAATGCTTTTCCATGAACATTTCCAGAGTGACTGTGAACTTCGTCAGCAAATCGACTTTTTTCCGTGATGACTAGCGGCACAATGTTCACCCTGAACCAAACATTCCACAACCAGATCCATCATTACAAGTGCCAATAACACACAGTAAAGCCCTACATAAGTGTAGTATACGAGGCCATAAAATAAATCGATCACAAAGACATTGTTGACACATTTTTTAGCTGCTGCAAAGGACGGTAGAGATTTAAATCTAATGTCACAACAAATGTGAATTCTGTTCCACAAATATGTTTTTGTTAAATATTCCGGATATTTCAAAAAATCATTTCAAATTACCGATCTATTAAGAAGCTAATACAATTGGCAAAACATGTATGTAAGTTATTTGCTTCGGAATTTCTTGCTATGTTGCACTGAAAATAGCCTAGGCTGGGACACACATGTGATGAGATAATAGGAGTCTTCAATCATTGCATCATCATCCGTCCCACTTGCAGACTCTGTATTAGCAACATTCAGATTAGTAGAATTAGCAAATAAACCATGCAAAATCTACTTCTTTAAATGATTTACAGATTCTTGGTAAATCCGTTAACAACAATTTACTTAAAAATACTTAACAGTATCCTATTATAGGAGGTGAAATCTCTCGTGTAGTTTTTTTTTTTATTTTTTTTTATTTAAAACAACACAATACATTAAATAGATAAAAGAACACAGTATCAGTTCTTACACAAAATTATAAATTTCATTGTCTAAATGAACACAGACGATTAACGTTGTGTTGTCACAAACTGTCCCTCATCCCCTATACATTATATCCCATGTTACTATGTTAAGTAAGATTACACAAGATGACATAATATTCATCATTATTATTATTATAGCCAAAGATGACCCCAAAACTACAATCTGCATTATTTTTTCCACTTTGTTATTTATATATCCTTCATACAGAATCCTTACAAATGCCATAACTGATTCTGTAACACTGTTAATTTTATATTTCCATACACTTGTCACGATTACCGTTAATTTTGATAGATCTGATCCTGACAGAAAATTTTTTACTAATCTTCCCCCTTCACCCCGAAGCAAAGAAACTAATATCACCAACAGATTGGGATATATACAAACTTTTACTAGAGTTCATCAAATGTTACATTGCTATTTTGACAATGGAGTGTATCACCACCCCTAAAGAATGTACATTATTATATTTCCCTAATAAAAAAAAAACAGAAATTTACTATACATGAGAGTTGTTTAATAACCACTAACTTGTTTATCTGATATATTATGAACTCAGCCATAAAGATAAATTAACCCTAGTCACCAGTTTACTGTACATTGTATCATGTTTTCCTCATAATAACTCCAAACACAGGGAGCTTTCTTATCGTTGAGAAAATTACATTCATACACCACACACTACATTTACACACATGCACCTCCATACCCAGAGCCATTCACACTTGAACACCCAGGTGTTCTTGTGCCATCCCTGCACCAACTAAACGTTGAACCATTACATTCACACTTGAACACCCAGGTGTTCTTGTGCCATCCCTGCACCAACTAAACGTTGAACCATTACATTCACACTTGAACACCCAGGTGTTCTTGTGCCATCCCTGCACCAACTAAACGTTGAACCATTACATTCACACTTGAACACCCAGGTGTTCTTGTGCCATCCCTGCACCAACTAAACGTTGCACCATTACATTCACACTTGAACACCCAGGTGTTCTTGTGCCATCCCTGCACCAACTAAACGTTGCACCATTACATTCACACTTGAACACCCAGGTGTTCTTGTGCCATCCCTGCACCAACTAAACGTTGCACCATTACATTCACACTTGAACACCCAGGTGTTCTTGTGCCATCCCTGCACCAACTAAACGTTGCACCATTACATTCACACTTGAACACCCAGGTGTTCTTGTGCCATCCCTGCACCAACTAAACGTTGCACCATTACATTCACACTTGAACACCCAGGTGTTCTTGTGCCATCCCTGCACCAACTAAACGTTGCACCATTACATTCACACTTGAACACCCAGGTGTTCTTGTGCCATCCCTGCACCAACTAAACGTTGCACCATTACATTCACACTTGAACACCCAGGTGTTCTTGTGCCATCCCTGCACCAACTAAACGTTGCACCATTACATTCACACTTGAACACCCAGGTGTTCTTGTGCCATCCCTGCACCAACTAAACGTTGCACCATTACATTCACACTTGAACACCCAGGTGTTCTTGTGCCATCCCTGCACCAACTAAACGTTGCACCATTACATTCACACTTGAACACCCAGGTGTTCTTGTGCCATCCCTGCACCAACTAAACGTTGAACCATTACATTCACACTTGAACACCCAGGTGTTCTTGTGCCATCCCTGCACCAACTAAACGTTGCACCATTACATTCACACTTGAACACCCAGGTGTTCTTGTGCCATCCCTGCACCAACTAAACGTTGCACCATTACATTCACACTTGAACACCCAGGTGTTCTTGTGCCATCCCTGCACCAACTAAACGTTGAACCATTACATTCACACTTGAACACCCAGGTGTTCTTGTGCCATCCCTGCACCAACTAAACGTTGCACCATTACATTCACACTTGAACACCCAGGTGTTCTTGTGCCATCCCTGCACCAACTAAACGTTGCACCATTACATTCACACTTGAACACCCAGGTGTTCTTGTGCCATCCCTGCACCAACTAAACGTTGAACCATTACATTCACACTTGAACACCCAGGTGTTCTTGTGCCATCCCTGCACCAACTAAACGTTGCACCATTACATTCACACTTGAACACCCAGGTGTTCTTGTGCCATCCCTGCACCAACTAAACGTTGCACCATTACATTCACACTTGAACACCCAGGTGTTCTTGTGCCATCCCTGCACCAACTAAACGTTGAACCATTACATTCACACTTGAACACCCAGGTGTTCTTGTGCCATCCCTGCACCAACTAAACGTTGAACCATTACATTCACACTTGAACACCCAGGTGTTCTTGTGCCATCCCTGCACCAACTAAACGTTGCACCATTACATTCACACTTGAACACCCAGGTGTTCTTGTGCCATCCCTGCACCAACTAAACGTTGAACCATTACATTCACACTTGAACACCCAGGTGTTCTTGTGCCATCCCTGCACCAACTAAACGTTGCACCATTACATTCACACTTGAACACCCAGGTGTTCTTGTGCCATCCCTGCACCAACTAAACGTTGAACCATTACATTCACACTTGAACACCCAGGTGTTCTTGTGCCATCCCTGCACCAACTAAACGTTGAACCATTACATTCACACTTGAACACCCAGGTGTTCTTGTGCCATCCCTGCACCAACTAAACGTTGCACCATTACATTCACACTTGAACACCCAGGTGTTCTTGTGCCATCCCTGCACCAACTAAACGTTGAACCATTACATTCACACTTGAACACCCAGGTGTTCTTGTGCCATCCCTGCACCAACTAAACGTTGAACCATTACATTCACACTTGAACACCCAGGTGTTCTTGTGCCATCCCTGCACCAACTAAACGTTGAACCATTACATTCACACTTGAACACCCAGGTGTTCTTGTGCCATCCCTGCACCAACTAAACGTTGAACCATTACATTCACACTTGAACACCCAGGTGTTCTTGTGCCATCCCTGCACCAACTAAACGTTGAACCATTACATTCACACTTGAACACCCAGGTGTTCTTGTGCCATCCCTGCATCAACTAAACGTGCACCATGAACACCCAGGTGATCTTGTGCCATCCCTGCACCAACTAAACGTTGAACCATTACATTCACACTTGAACACCCAGGTGTTCTTGTGCCATCCCTGCACCAACTAAACGTTGAACAAACGTTGAACCATTACATTCACACTTGAACACCCAGGTGTTCTTGTGCCATCCCTGCACCAACTAAACGTTGCACCATTACATTCACACTTGAACACCCAGGTGTTCTTGTGCCATCCCTGCACCAACTAAACGTTGCACCATTACATTCACACTTGAACACCCAGGTGTTCTTGTGCCATCCCTGCACCAACTAAACGTTGAACCATTACACAAAAGTTAAAAAACAAGCTAAGTGAATACAAATTTAAATATTATCTATAAAACTGTGTACACAGAAACAACACAACACTTGTTATTCGTAATTGTTTGTGGCATATATACAAACTTTTACCATCATCCATCAGATGATACATTACTAATTTGACACAGGAGTGTCGCACCACTCCAAAAAAACAACAAAAAATTACTGTACATGAAAGTTTGTTAAGAACCACGAAATCGTTCATCTGATATATTATGATCTAAGCCAGAAAGTTAAATTAACCCTGAACACCATTTTACCTGACATATCTTGATATCCTCATAATAACGCCACACACCGGGAGCTTTCCTATCTTATAATACATTACTTTTAACACAAACACTACATTCACACACATTCACCTCCATACCCAAAGCAATTCACACGTGCACACAGTTTTACGTGTTCCATTCCTACAACAGCAACCGGAATCAGACTAGTTACCACCCAACCATAATCCGTTACACTACATACCATCCACCCATGTAATTCGCTAAAACCATTCCCATACACGCCACCACCACTGAAAACCCGACTACCAAAGAATACCAGTCCCCTACATGGTTATCACTGTACCAATTGCTGGAGACGACTGACTGGAATCTCTCTGTAGTTCTCTGGAAAACAAGCTCCCCACTGACTCCCATAAATAAGTTTGTTCCTACGAGCAGTCCTGTATATACGCGCTGCAATTGCCTTAATTCGAATCCTACCCCCAGCATCTCTCATTCCCCAGGAAATATACAGAAAATCCACTACCACATACATAATCGCCCTTTTTACCTCCCGTGATACCCCTTTTACCTCTAATGTTAAAGCTCGCAGGGTCTCTACATTACCCCCACCTAACAGACGAAAAACCCTCGCCAACCACATCCGTACCTCCCTCAATTCTTCACAAAAATAAACCGCATGAAATGCCGTTTCCAGCTCACCACACTGACTGCAGGACGGTTCCCTCACCAAACCCATTAAACTCAAAACTGCTTTTGAAGCTAGGATCCCCATCATGAATCTGTATACCAACTCACGTACCCTAGGCATTAACCTGAGCCTCCTGAAGTCTTCCCATATCGTCCCCCAATCATACAATGGATAGACCGATACGCCCTGCAGGATTTCCTTCCTCCCACTCAATGATACCAAACGCCTCACTTTAAGTCGCTCAACATCTTTAACCAATAACAAAACCCTCAGCATATCCTCACATTCAATTAACTCTTTACCTCCCCACCATCTCCGCACATCCCCCATCACCTTCCCCACTCTTACCCCTCTTTCCCCTCCAGCCCTAACGAATGACTGTTTTACATATATCGCTTTCACCCTCGGCCCCAGTGCTAAAAGACCCACACCCCCTCTGCGTACATTCGACATCACCACTTCCTTGCTCAGCCATGCTCTCCCAAAACCCCAAACATAACGTAGAGCACGTCTCTGTATTTCTTGTACGTCCTGTGTTCTCAAAGGATACACTTCCGCTATACCCCAAACCTTACTGTAAACCAGCGAATTAACTATTACCGCCCTCTGCTGTAATGTGACATCTCCCACCCATAAACCCCTTAATCTACTCACTACTTTCTCCACTACCCTCTCTGAATTTACCTGCCTAGCATTCGCCATGTATAAAACTCCACAAATCTTCAAATTATCCACCACTGCCCACCCCAACTCCAACCCCAAGCCCCCCCCCCACCCACGCACCCACCTCCAGTAAACACGATTTCGCCCTATTTACTCTCATTCCCGACACCTCCCCAAAAATCCCCAACACCCTCCCCACCATACGCAATTCCTCCACCCCTTCTATCAGGATAGTGGTATCATCCACATACCCCACAATGCCTGAGCGCCCTTCTCTCTCCCCATTTAAAGCTCCCACCCCCTCAACGAGCCCATAGAACGGATGTTGCATGCACGCAAACAGAATTTGTGAAAGAGGGCACCCCTGCCGTAATCCCCTCTCCATTTTAACCAGCCTTCCCAATCTGCCATTAACTTGGACCCGTACCATAGCCGCTGAGTATAGCGTATCAACCCACCTCGCCACTCCCAGTCCAAACCCCAGACGCAACAAACAAGCCCTCAAAAATTTTCTATTCACACAGTCATATGCATTCTCCCAATCAATACCCAAAAGTCCTCCCCCCTCGCAACCCTCCAAAAAGTCCCTTATGCGCCCATGCCCAACTCTCATACTTCGTCCCGGTATACCCATCTGTCCCCTATGTACAACCTCACCAATTACCTTCTTCATCCTATTACCTAATATCTTTGCAAAAATCTTGTAGTCAGAACACATTAGTGAGATAGCTCTATACGCACTTAAAACACTCCCCACTTGCTTTTTCCGAACCAACACCACCACTCCAATACTTTGTGTCTGACTTAGCTTGCCCTCCCGCAGCATACAATTCATGACCTCCACCAGACAAGTCTTAATATGCTCCCAATGAACTCTGTAAAAATCATTTGAAATCCCATCGATGCCCGGCGCTTTTCCAGTACTCATGTTAAACACTGCCTCCTCAACTTCCCCCACACTAATCGCTCCTCCCATCTCCATCCCCTCCACTTCTTTTTGCCCTAACCCCCCCCCCCCTCCAACACCTCAAAAACATCGCCTTTCCCCCCCCCCTTTCTCCATTTCTCTCGAAACCAGTATAATTACTCATGCCTTCTGTAGTAGTAAGCACCTGTCCCTTATGATATCCACCCATATCCTCACTCACCTCTAATTGCAAAATAGTTGACTCCTTCTGCCTTACCCTAAAACGTCTTAAAACACTTCCCGAAGGTTTATCCCCCCACAATACAGCCTCCAATCCTGCCCTCACACGCACAGCATCAAATCTGTCATTGTGTATCTCCGCCAGTCTACCTCTAAGTTGCTCCACGGTCCCATACTGCTTCCCCACTTCCTCCTCATAACACTCGTTCAGCTGACATTCCAAATAATTCTGTAACCCATACCTCCACCTGGCCTCTTCCCGTCCCCTATTTTTAAAGAATCCAGCAATACCCGGCTTAGCTCGCTTCTCCCACCATTCCAAGACACACGACCCCACATCCCTTGATCCCCAAAAAGAGTGCCATCAATCCCCAAAAGCCTCACTCACCCCCTCCCCCTTCACAAGTCTCGCATTTAATTTCCAATAACCAGTGTGTATCCTAACCATACCCTCCCAATCAAGATCCGCAATAACCGCCCTGTGGTCCGAAAACCCCACATCGAAGGTCCTAACTCCCAGAACTCTTATTGCCTCCGTAGCATAGAGCCTATCCAGACGTGCAGCATAACCCCTTCGTACAAATGTATACTCAATCCTCCAACCACCCCTCCCCACTACATCTAAAACTCCCACATCCCCCAACACATTGCGTAAAAACCCCAACACACACCCCGCCCCCCTCGGTTCCACATCACCCTGTCGTATGACACAATTCCAATCTCCTCCTATCACAGTAACTAAAGGCAATCCCCTCAAATAAAAAAGCAAAACATCCCTCACGAAAGTTACCTTAACTGCTGCATTTCCATCCGCCGGCATGTATACTCCTATAAAACAAACCCTTGTCTCACCCCACTCTCCCTCTACCCGCACCACCCTTCCACCCCCACCCTCCTCCCACCCCAACACACGCAAGGGACTGGTTTCCTTCACAGCCACAGCAACCCCCCCTTTTAACCTCACCGATCCACTCACATATAACTTATAACCCTTCAAGCGCAACTCACATCCAAACTTGTAATTATGCTCCTGTATGAAACATATATCCACATCAAATCTCCTTAAAAACCATTCCATCCACACTCTCTTAATCTCAGCTCTCAGGCCGTTAACATTAATGGTGACCACCTTGAATTATTACAATAAAGGCGGATTTCCCCGCCGCTTTTGAAGGTTGCTTGAAAGACGTGGTTGTTGACTATAGCCACGTTTGTCACTTGGTCTATCCAGACCTCCGTTTCCCCCCTTTTCCTTCGACCCTTGCAGCACCACAGAACCGGTGCCACCATTCCCCGGTAGCTCTAGCCCAGTCTTCCAAGGTTTCTTTCCAGATCTCTGCCCTGGCGTTAAGACATCTTCCATATCAGACGTCCCAGCTGCTCGCTTACGTGTGCCACCTCCACACGTTGCCTCAGCATCCATGTCCTCCTGGTGCACCTCAACCTCCACCGTGTGCTGCTTACTCTCGTTGCACAAGGTGTTCTCACACTTTTGTGCAGCTGCTACCCCCTCCAATACCCTCCCGTCCTTCTCCCCTTCCTGACTGTCTTCCACCTCCCCCAAGAAGTCTTTCAAGACCTCGTCCAACAGACCATCCTGTTGTAAGTCACTTCTGTCAACAGTCTCATCCGTAGATGGTCGCTCAGACACAGTTCCCACAGGTAACGTGTCGCACGCTCCCATCTCTGACTCCGCTCTGTCTACTTCTTCACTCCAACTTCCAGACGCCTGTCTTGCAGCTTCACCTGTCTCAGGTGCCAAGGAGAGCAGCTGTCGTTCCACAGTTGTTGGCACCTGTTCCCTCCGTCCCTGCCTTTGATGACATTGGGCCGCCATATGGTCATAAGACCCGCACAGCCTACATGTCCGACGCTGTCCTGCATAATATACATAAACCTGTGTTCTGAACTCTTCCATCAGAACGTACGATGGTATAGGTTGTCTCAATGTCATCTTCAATGTGAAAGACCCCTCTGGCAGCCCCATATAAGGCCCATCCTTCCACACTCCCAACTGTGCCGAATGGATCTTGCCATACCTACGGAATACCTCCACAACATCATATTCCAAGGCCTCAAAGGGGACATTTCTCACCTTTACCCACGTTACATAGCTTGATACGTCATGTAGGCAGACCTCCACTGCAGAATTAACGGTCATCCTCTTTTCTTGAAACGCGTCGACTATGCTGGAGTAAAACCCAGCACTCTTGAACTTGATGAAGATCCTGTACACTCCATTCACTGCTACACCATACAACTCTTCGTTCGGTATGCCATACACATCGCGGATGATACTTGGCAGAAGCACCTGCATTGTAGAACTACTCAGGGCACCACGTACCAGCACCACACAGACAGTATTCACCCTGCGTCCATGTCTGTCCGCCATTTTGATTGCTCAAAACAGGTAAACTGCGCAGAAAATCAACTGAATCGGGAGCGCCTGCGCAGCACGTCCACTCGGCCCGGAAGCGAAGAGGACAATGATCGTGTAGTTGGGTAGTTTCTGGAGCGAACGATTCAGCATGTAGGCATGATACAATGTTAGGGAGTGTGATTCAGCATGTAGGCATGATACAATGTTAGGGAGTGTGATTCAGCATGTAGGCATGATACAATGTTACGGACTGTGATTCGTCTTTGCAGTGACATTCTTGATAACGAATCATCACAGTTGTACGATAAGTTCACTTTACATCAGGTTTGTTCACAAGAAAGTCAAAATTATTTGCAACGCACTATATAAATCGTTCTCCCACAAGGTTGTCTTCTTTTCAGTATAAAACTTCATTACCTAAAGTTGTTTCAAGTAGGAGAAGAACTTAATTTCAGCCGAGGGAGGATCCCAAACCGTGTATAAAATGCACCACCAAGAATTTGCTGCGAGTTTCAGAATGAACTGTTAGTTCAACATCTACCTGAGATCAAAATTCGCATGTATGGTTAAACTTCTATACGAGGCCTGTCATTCTGTCTGACACTCAAATATAGAAGTTTGCGGCACAGGAGCAGCCTTATGGTTCAGTTACTGTTTTCATTTTGCAAGGATAACATTTCTTGTGGTGATACAAATGTATCTTGTTTTTGACTGAAGAAACCTATTAGAATGGTTATTCAAAGTAATTTAGCAGCTTGATACAGAGTCTTCAATTTAAGATAATGTTGAAAATTGTTCATGTGAAAGCACATTATTATTATTATTATTATAATCAAGGGGGAAGCGCTAAACCCGGAGGATTATACAGCACCTGAGGGGGGGGGATGTGGAAGGCATTCAGGCTTAATTCGGGGAACTGGAGCACAGATCCAATTCCCTAAATCAAGAGCCCCTCACCAACATCAAGGAACCTTCCTTGAGGGGATGTGAAAGCACAACATCGTTCACTGATGACAAAGAGATGCGATGTGATTGGTTCTTGGAATTTGCTTGCTATCTCAAAGATAATTGTCATTAAATATTTTCAATGTTTTTTCAATATTAAATTTCTTTTCTAACACCTTTAGAGTAGCAGACTTCCAGGGGTAGTGTCGCCCGGCGTCTCCCAATGTGACGTCTTCACCTTCCAAAAAGGGCTTCTAATATAGAGACATAGAAGTCTATTTGATTTGCACCTTTGGTCACATTTCATGAGGTTTGTCTGCACTTTGCAAAGAATTGTATACGTTTTTCGCATTGCTATTCATATGAGATATGCTATTCATTTTATGTGAGCATGCATCCACTCTACCTCGGCTTCCACTGGCTACTTTCATTCAGCTGAACAGCACGATACATGCACTCACCTGCATCTTTAGTGGAAAGAGTGCGCAATGAATGCCTCTTAGCTTCAGGTCAATCGTAAAAGAAGCTGACATATTTTCTGTAATCATTGAGTAACGGTACTTTGGTACTGTTATGTATATCAACAACACTGCGACTAGCCAAGGACTCGAACCCATGCTGCTTTGGCCTATCTCGTGGTGGCCGAAAACTCATGACGCCTTAATCCACTGGACCATACAATCCTTAAGAGTAGCGCATCCAGCAGACTGGATGTTGTACTCGCTACCGAAGAACATACGATGGTGTGGTTGACGTTAGGCTAATTTCATTCTAGTCTCTGTTTGGTGTACTAGTACAACAAGCAATATAAAATACTGCTAGTCGCAGTGTTGTTATTGATCAATACCACTCGTTCGTGGGCACAATAATATATATATATATATATATATATATATATATATATATATATATATATATATATATATATATATATATATATATATATATATATGTACTCACCTATTTGTGGTTGCAGGGGTCGATTCATAGCTCCTGACCCCGCCTCTTCACTGATTGCTACTAGGTCCTTTCTCTCCCTACTCCATGAGCTTTATCAAACCTCGTCTTAAAACTATGTATGGTTCCCGCCTCCACTACGTCACTTTCTAGGCTATTCCATTGCCTGACAACTCTGTGACTGAAGAAATACTTCCTAACATCCCTTTCATTCATCTGAGTCTTCAACTTCCAATTGTGACCTCTTGTTTCTGTGTCCCTTCTCTGGAACATCCCGTCTTTGTCCACCTTGTCTATTCTGCGCAGTATTTTATATGTCGTTATGATGTCTCCCCTGTCCTCCAGTGTCGTCAGGCCTATTTCCCTTAACCTTTCTTCGTAGGACAATCCCCGTAGCTCTGGGACTAGTCTTGTTGCAAACCTTTACACTTTCTCTAATTTCTTGACGTGCTTGACTAGGTGTGGATTCCAAACTGGTGCTGCATACTCCAGTATGGGCCTGACGTAAATGGTGTACAGAGTATTGAACGATTCCTTACTGAGGTATAGGAACGCTATCCTTAGGTTTGCCAGACGCCCGTACTCTGCATTAGTTATCTGATTGATTTGCTCCTCAGGAGATGTGCTCAAGTGTTATACTCACCCCCAGATCTTTTTCCTTAAGTGAGGTTTGCACTCTTTGGCCATCTAGACCATATTGTGTCTGCGGTCTTCTTTGCCCTTCCCCAATCTTCATGACTTTGCATTTGGCAGGGTTAAACTCAAGGAGCCAGTTGCTGGACCAGGCTTGTAGTCTGTCCAGGTCTGTTTGTAGTCCTGCCTGATCCTCGACCGATTTGATTCTCCTCACTGTGTGTGTGTGTGTGTGTGTATGTGTATGTGTGTGTGTGTGTGTGTGTGTGTGTGTGTGTGTACTCACCTAATTGTACTCACCTAATTGTGGTTGCAGGGGTCGATACTCAGCTCCTGGCCCCGCCTCTTCACTGATCGCTACTGGATCCTCTCTCTCTCTGCTTCCTGAGCTTTGTCATACCTCTTCTTAAAACTATGTATGGTTCCTGCCTCCACTACTTCACTTGCTAGACAACTCTATGACTGAAGAAATACTTCCTAACGTTCCTGTGACTCGTCTGAGTCTTCAGCTTCCAGTTGTGACCCCTTGTCCCTGTGTCCCCTCTCTGGAACATCCTATCTCTGTCCACCTTGTCTATTCCCCACAGTATCTTGTATGTCGTTATCATGTCTCCCCTGACCCTTCTGTCCTCCAGTGTCGTCAGTCCAATTTCCCTTAACCTTTCCTCGTACGACATTCCCTTGAGCTCTGGGACTAGCCTTGTTGCAAACCTTTGTACTTTCTCTAACTTCTTGACGTGCTTGACCAGGTGTGGGTTCCAGAATGGTGCTGCATACTCCAGTATGGGCCTAACATACACAGTGTACAGTGTCTTGAACGATTCCTTATTAAGGTATCGGAACGCTATTCTCAGGTTTGCCAGGCGCCCGTATGCTGCAGCGGTTATTTGGTTGATGTGTGCCTCCGGTGATGTGCTCGGTGTTATGGTCACCCCAAGGTCTTTCTCCCTGAGTGAGGTCTGTAGTCTTTGTCCACCTAGCCTATACTCTGTCTGCGGTCTTCTTTGCCCCTCCCCAATCTTCATGACTTTGCATTTGGCTGGATTGAATTCGAGAAGCCAGTTACTGGACCACATGTCCAGCCTCTCCAGGTCTCTTTGCAGTCCTGCCTCATCCTCGTCCGATTTAATTCTTCTCATCAACTTCACGTCATCTGCGAACAGGGACACTTCAGAGTCTATTCCTTCCATCATGTCGTTCACATATATCAAAAATAGCACTGGTCCTAGAACTGACCCCTGTGGGACCCCGCTCGTAACAGGCGCCCACTGTGATACCTCTTCACGTACCATGACTCGTTGCTGCCTCCCTGTCAGGTATTCCCTTATCCATTGCAGTGCCCTTCCTTTTACGTGTGCCTGATCCTTCAGCTTCTGCACTAATCTCTTGTGGGGAACTGTGTCAAAGGCCTTCCTGCAGTCTAGGAAAACGCAATCTACCCACCCCTCTCTCTCGTGTCTTACTTCTGTTACCTTGTCATAAAACTCCAGGAGGTTTGTGATACAAGATTTGCCTTCCATGAACCCATGCTGGTTTTCATTTATAATCTTGTTCCTTTCCAGGTGTTCGACCACTCTCCTCCTGATAATCTTCTCCATGACTTTGCACACAATACATGTCAGAGACACAGGTCTGTAGTTTAGTGCCTCGTTTCTGTTTCCTTTCTTAAATATGGGGACTACATTAGCTGTCTTCCATTTCTCAGGTAGTTGCCCAGTTTCAAGGGATGTGTTGAAGATTGTGGTTAGAGGCACACACAGCATCTCTGCTCCTTCTCTAAGGACCCATGGGGAGATGTTGTCCGGTCCCATGGCCTTTGAGGTGTCAAGGTCACTTAAGAGCTTCTTCACCTCCTCCTCAGTTGTTCGTATGTCATCCAACACTTGTTGGTATATTCCCTCTTGATGTTCCCTTCTGTGCTGTCTTCCCACAGCCCTTCCTGTCTCTACTGTAAAAACTTCCTTAAATCTCCTGTTCAGCTCCTCACATACCTCCTGATCATTTCTTGTGAGTTCTCCACCTTCTGTCCTTAATCTGATCACCTGGTCTTTGACTGTTGTCTTCCTCCTGATGTGGCTATACAACAGTTTCGGGTCAGTCTTGATTCTCGATGCTATGTCATTTTCATACTGTCGCTGGGCCTCCCTCCTTACCTGTGCTTACTCATTCCTGGCTCTGCGACTGATCTC
The DNA here is from genome assembly GCF_038502225.1 of Cherax quadricarinatus. Classification (NCBI taxonomy): domain Eukaryota; kingdom Metazoa; phylum Arthropoda; class Malacostraca; order Decapoda; family Parastacidae; genus Cherax; species Cherax quadricarinatus. The sequence continues at coordinate 13,514,777 of NC_091384.1, read as the reverse complement.
CCTATTTTCGTGTGTTTTCTGCCTTCTGTACTTTTTCCATTCTCTATTGCACTTTGTTTTTGCCTCCTTACACCGTCGGGTAAACCAGGGGCTCGTTCTGGTCTTCCCGTTGTTACTGTTGCCCTTGGGAATGAACCTTTCCACTGCCTCCTTGCCTTCCATCATTTCATTTACTGGCTTTCCTGCCAGTTCTCTGTCCCACTGGACCTCCCGCAGGAAGTTCTTCAACCCTATGTAGTCCCCTCTTTTATAGTCAGGCTTTTCCCATTCTACTCTTGTTATTCTCTCCACTTGCAGCTCTACTATGTATTCAAAGCACAGAACCACGTGGTCGCTAGCTCCTAGGGGACTCTCATACTTGATGTCCTCAATGTCTGAGCTGCCCAGGGTGAACACAAGGTCCAATCTTGCTGGTTCATCCTCCCCTCTCACTCTGGTAGTGTCCTTAACATGTTGGTGCATGAGGTTTTCCAGCACCACGTCCAACATCCTGGCTCTCCATGTTTCGGGACCCCCATGTGGCTCCAGGTTTTCCCAGTCAATCTCCCTGTGGTTGAAATCCCCCATAACCAGCAACTTTGCTCTGCTGGAGTGAGCTCTTCTTGCCACCTCAGCAAGTGTGTCCACCATTGCTCGGTTGCTCTCTTCATATTCCTCTCTTGGCCTCCTGCAGTTCTGTGGTGGATTATACATCACTGCAATGACCACTTTGTGTTCCCCAGACTGAAGTGTACCTGCTATGTAGTCTCTTTCTCCCGTCTCATCTATTCCTTCCATTTTCTCGAATTTCCATCTGTTTTTTACGAGGAGAGCAACCCCACCTCCCCCCCTGCCCCTTCTATCTTTCCTCATGATCTGGTATCCTGGTGGGAAGATTGCATCTGTTATTGTCTCCATGAGTTTTGTTTCTGTAACTGCTATGATGTCTGGGGACTTTTCATTGATTCTTTCTTGCCATTCCTCATGTTTATTCATTAATCCATCTGCATTTGTGTACCAAACCTTCAACTTCTGTTCTAATACTGTAACTGTGGTGCGGGGGGTGGAAACAGAGGGATTGGTGTGTGATGGTTGGTTTGGATTGTTCAGTTGCCTTGGGGGTGTCGTGGCTGGAGTCCTTCTGCAGGTGTTTCTGGGGGGTGCGCTTGTCCTTCCATTTGATCCTGGGTTATTCTGCTCTCCTTTTTCATTTCCTCCAATTTCTCCTTTCGTTTTTGAACTCTCTCTTTCATTGTCTTCCTTTCGTCCTGTGTTCTGTCTCGGTCGAGGTACACACTCCGGAACTCCTGCTTGCCTCTCAGCCGTGCTTTCTCCTGCAGGATCATGGTTCGGGTTGATTCTGCCTTGAAAATTACTTTGAGAGGCCGATTCCTTTTCTTTGCGAACCACCCAATTCTCCGAAAATTTGCCACCTGGGTCATGTCGCCCTCGCCTATCACCTTCATGATATCTTCAATCGCTTTTTTCTCCTCCTGCTTTCTTTCATCATAAGTTTCCCCTTTAGCTTCGTCTAGCCCATAGACAAACACGGATCTCTCCCTTTCCACCTTCCACTGTGACTCCCATTGCATCCTCTGATGTGTTTTAGTTCCTTCCCGTGGAGTGTTCCTTCATTCAGTCCCTTCCCTAGTTATGGCCCCTATGCTTCTTGGTTTATCCTTCCTGCTCACCTGCTCCTGGCCCCCACAGGTATCTGGTAAGGTCCTTGCACATGTCCTAGTTCCTTCAATGTCTTCCAACCTCTCATTCTGTCCTAGTGTGCTCCCTGTCTTTGTTTTGGCCCCATGTGGGTTTGACAGGACCTCTGCATACAGTTTAGTTTCCATGCTTCCTTCGGACCTGTTGTCTGTGTTCGATGTAGCCATTGCCGATGCTACTTCTGTAATATCTTTGTCTCTGTGCTGTTTCAGATGTCTCAGCTCCTCTTCTAATCTCTCTATCTTGATTTCTGCTGCTGTGGCCTGTTGCTTCCACCTTCTGCATTCTGCTGCTAACCTCTCTTCCATCTTCCTTTCCAGCTCATCTAGTCTCCTTCCCCAGTCTTCCTCCCTTTTTTTGAGCTCTACCTCCCATTCCTCCCTCTCAGATTCGTCCTTGGAGCCCCTTGTCCTCATCCTGGTTAGGGAGAGGGGAATAGATGGTTAGGAGAGGGGATGGATGGTTGTAGGGGAGGGGGAGGATGGTTATTGGAGGGGTAGAGATAGTTGGGGGAGGGAGTTAGATGGTTTGGGGGAGAGAGGGGATGGATGGTTATGGGGGAGGGGGAGGATGGTTATTGGAGGGAGGGAGGTAGGTGGGCGGGGGTTAGACGGTTTGGGGAGGGGTTAGGTGGTTTGGGGGAGGGGTAGGTGGCTAAGGTGAGGTGGTTAGGGAAGGGGTGGTACGTGTTTGTGTCAAGTGTTTGTGTCAAGTGGTGGAGGGTGTGTGTGGGTGTGTGTGTGTGTGTGTGTGTGTGTGTGTATGTGCGTGTGTGTGTGTGTGTGTGTGTGTGTGTGTGTGTGTGTGTGTGTGTGTGTGTGTGTGTGTGTGTACTCACCTAGTTGAGGTTGCGGGGGTCGAGTCCGAGCTCCTGGCCCCGCCTCTTCACTGATCGCTACTAGGTCACTCTCCCTGAGCCGTGAGCTTTATCATACCTCTGCTTAAAGCTATGTATGGATCCTGCCTCCACTACATCGCTTCCCAAACTATTCCACTTCCTGGCTACTCTGTGGCTGAAGAAATACTTCCTAACATCCCTGTGATTCATATGTTTCTTCAACTTCCAACTGTGTCCCCTTGTTGCTGTGTCCCATCTCTGGAACATTCTGTCGCTGTCCAACTTGTCAATATGGGCCTGGCTAATCTCTGGCTAGAAACTGGCCGCAGTTTCAGACACTTCTCAGTTAGTATGTTTCATAACAGCAAGAATTTAACGAGAAATAAAACTTAATGTAAATAATCCTTCATAAATATTTCAAATTAGCTAAAGCAGCTAACAGCTAGAAACTTGTAAATAAAACAAAGAACTCTTAACATAAGCCGAGAAAAAAATGCGTAAACAGAGAGAGAGAGAGAGAGAGAGAGAGAGAGAGAGAGAGAAGAGTTTTCATGTTAACTTTCAAGCTGATTAATTTATAACAGTTTATTGAGTATTAAGCATCACATATTTTTGCAAGCTAAGTTTGTCTGAATCTCTTTCTCTCTCTCTCTTTCTCTCTCTCTCTCTTTCATCATTCTTTCCTGTGTGACACTATTTCATCAGTCATAGTGATGGCGTGCTTGGTAACCTTCCATCACGTGCTTGGTAACCTTCCATCACGTGCTTGGTAACCTTCCATCACGTGCTTGGTAACCTTCCATCACGTGCTTGGTAACCTTCCATCACGTGCTTGGTAACCTTCCATCACGTGCTTGGTAACCTTCCATCACGTGCTTGGTAACCTTCCATCACGTGCTTGGTAACCTTCCATCACGTGCTTGGTAACCTTCCATCACGTGCTTGGTAACCTTCCATCACGTGCTTGGTAACCTTCCATCACCTCCCACATGAGAGATTCCTCGGGGAAATTTTACTTTGATATATTACCCGTGTTCCTTCATTTATTCTGCTCCCTCCCCTCCATCCCCCTCACTTCTCTTTTAACTCTTTCCATTTCTTGACCTCCTGCTACCCTCACTCCCTCAATTATTCCTTCTCCCTTCTTCACTCTTATTTCCTTCTCTGCCTCTCTCTTTGCTCATATCGTCTCTCATGCTTTGCTTCTAAATTCGTCCACCGCCCTTTTCTCTCCCCTCCCTTCCTTATACCTTCCTTAATTATCCCTCTGTATCCCTTCCCCTTCCCATCCCTTGCTTCCTGATCCCTCCTCATCCTTCCTTCTATCATGCATCCTCCTCCTTTCTTTACTCCTTTTTCGTCACCACTTTTTCGTCCATTCTTTTCTAAATTTCCTTTCCTCTTTACCTCTCTCACCCCTTTTTCCTCATACCCAATTTCCCCCCATCCTCCTTCTTCATCTCTCTCCCTATCCTTCTTCCACCGCTCCTCCCCGAGTCCTTCCTATTCCCTCACTTTTTCTATTCGCTCACTTTTCCTACTGCCTCGCCTTTCCCTCTTCTCCCTTTCAGAAACAAAATATGTAAAGAGGCTTTCACGTTTACATATTTTGTTTCTGGAAGTATCGGTACAATTTTTGTTTACTCTTTCAAAAGTTAAGATTCATTTTCATTATTTAGTATTTTGTTTAACTGTTACCAGAATATTTTATAAAATTTTGGCTTTGCATTGCATCGTTGCCAGAGTTAATCAAACGTGCCTTTGACGAGTGAAATTTGTAGTGCTAACGAATGTCTTCAATTCTACGTCATTAGATGACTTATATATCAGTCATTTTCTTCAGAGTCAAATTGACTAGGATTATATTCCTGGTTCATACGAGTAGCAAGCCCCAGAGCTGTACCATTCAACCACTTCCCTCCCCTCCCCTCCCCTCCTCTCCCCTCCCCTTCCCTCCCCTCCCTACAGGATACATGGCGCATCTATTTTAATACCCCTCAAAACTGTATAGTCTGAAAACATTAGAAAAGTAATGTTGAGTTACTTTTATTGAAAAAGCAGAGTAATGGACGAAGATTCGAACAGTGGCCCATGATAGTAGCAAGCCAATCACTATACCATTTAGCCACGAGGGATGTAATCGGATGATTTTACATCCAACACATCTGTCATATAGATGTATCAGATACCAGCAGCTATTATCTGCTGTCTCTTCCCTTACCCTACACATCTTTCATTGCACAACTGATCACAAAGCCCCTCCATTAGTAGGCCCCACTCACATGTGACGTTACCTCCATCTGCTACAACTCACTTCTAACTTTGGTATAGAAGTTTCTTGCCTCATGCATCTAACACTAAGACTAAAAGACTGACTACCTCCTGTCTAGGCTGAAGGAGTAATCATTTAAGATTTCCTTTCTATTTCAAATGTGTCCTGTCTTATAACTTCCTGTATTTAACTGAGGAAGCCTGATTCTTTGAATAATAAGAATAACTAAGTGTTGCACGAATATCTTACTTGTAGCTTTGTAGATATTGTGTTCTGTAATGTAATATTTGCCTGAAAAAAAATGGCAACATGTAACAGGGGGTATCAACTCCAACTCTGTTGCCTACAAATATTAAGCATAATCTTCTTCCACTAGTGGGCCACGCTCACCTGTGGCGTCATCTGCTGCATCTCATCTCTGTCTCCATATATATGTTTCTGGCCTAATACCTAAGCATTGGGCTAAGGGTACCTCAATTGCCGTAAAGCTTATGCTGCACAGTATGCTTCTTCAGTCGAATACAGGCGAAGTTAACTCAGAGATAACAGAAGAAGTAATTTTAAAGTGATGAGTCCCATTGCCTGATAGGAAATAGTCAGTCACTTATTCTAGGGCAGAGGCTTGCTGTCACACCTCATTCACGAGACACAAAATAATGCGCTGGATCTTGAAGTGTCATAGGTGAGCGGAAACTGCTGTTGGATGTCATGGTAAGCAATTATATAACGAAGGAATTGCAGAAGGTTTTTTACGCTACCAAGATGTCATGCTGTAGTGTTTACTAAGTGTAATATTGGTGATAGTATGTAATACCGACAAGTTGATGAATATGTTTCATGGGCAACAGTAAGATATCTGTATTGTCGAAATGTTTCGCTTAGTCAGCAAGCTTCTTTAGCCGAATACTGGAGACAGTGGTATAAGTAATTTTGTGGTGATCCTTTCCCCAGCCTAGAGAGATGTATACAGCCAGACCTTATATAGTGGAGGAAAGTGCGAATGCTGTAATACCCTGAGACAAATCTGGAGCAACTGGCTTCCAACTGTTCAAGGAAGTATGCACTTAAAAAACGTCTCAAGCTGAATGATTAGAGCAAAGTGCCGGAGCCATGCATCGATCAAAATCCATGAGCTGTAGTAACGTTGGTAGAATTACCGACAATGTTGGGTAAAAGGACACATGTGCAACTAATGCCACAATAAAATGTAACATTAGCTGCACATGTGACCTTTCACATAACAATCCATATAGAAAGGACAAACGAGGATTAGCTGGAAACTGATTATGATTAGTATATTTATTCTGGATATGTTAAATTATTTAATCTAATGACGTATAGTCAGAAACGATAATACTTTCGTAAGCCAAGTACCGAGCATCCAAAAAAACAGGAATTTCTGGAGAATTGGCAACATATCCTGCAGTAATCGTATAAATAATCAGCTAACATAATATAAATATAATTATTTGGGTATTTCAGTAATATTTTTTGAACGCGAATAACATCATAGGCATTCCAGATTTTTTTTAATTTCCAAAGTATAAAATTTTTATTTAAAATCGAGATGATTAATTATGAACTTCATTTGCTCTGCAATTTGTGTCAGGAATGACAGTTTCAAAAGTAAACATTTTGGCGAATGTTTTCTGTCAAACTTTGGATATTAAATACGTGTCAAAATTTTTAGTATTAAAGATATATAAATGAAAAAGATGGTATTTGACTGAAATAAGAAGTCTGACCTTATCTTTCAACATTTTTTAGAAACATATTTAATGGAAGGTTACAATAGAACGTTAACTCACAAAATACCATCACCGTTACAATGCTATCACATATTTCCTAACTCTAGGGGTGTTTAACTAGACAAAAAGTACTGAGCATTATCTCTCTATCAGATATTACCCACCAATCCACCTGAATCATCCACTAAACCAAAGCCACATAAGCCACCATTAGTTCAACAGTCTTCAAAATGCACGCCATTAAAAGGTCATTAAGCTTCCTTTTCATTAACGTTTGAAGTCCAGCACAATATTAGCAAACGTTTTTAAGAGATGTACTGACTACAGGCAGAAGCGACCCACGTTAATATTTATCTTTGACAGCTGTGTGATAACCAGTCAACACCTGCTTTCACTCACAGGACAATTAATCAAGCCAGGTACAGGTAAAATGAAAAAAGCTAATTAAACCTGTTGAATCTCCCTAAATGTACGATTGTTTGTTTAGTGTAGCGACAGTTGCAGTAATAGCACAGCTGGCGAGACTCGCTGAAAAACCAAGCAAAACGATGCATTAATGAGTTTGAAGTCGTTTTGCGTCTCTCTCTCTCCCCCTCTCTCTCTCTCTCTCTCTCTTTCTCTCTCTCTCTCTCTCTCTCTCTCTCTCTCTCTCTCTCTCTCTCTCTCTCTCTCTCTCTCTCTCTCTCTCTCTCTCTCTCTCTCTCTCTCTCTCTCTCTCTCTCTCTCTCTCTCTCACCCAAGAGAAATATTCAATCTCGAAAGTGGCACTGTCTGTGAAATGTGTCGGACAGGGGTGAAGGTAAGGCTCCTGAAAGCAGGTTGATGTAATTTCTTGAACACGTATGAAAGAAGGTAACGTATCGAAGAATTTTCAGAGGCCATTCACAGATTCTTTGTACAAAACAGAACAGAGCGGAGTGTAAAAAATTAAAAACATATACATCCATATACATACCTCCATAGTCCAATCGAATATTACATAGAAAAATAGTTTGATATGCTCGCTGTTCCATATGTAAAGATAGATGGAAGGAGTTTTTATGAGGAAAATTAGAGTAAAGTTAAGAGATATTGAAAAGGAGACTTAACTAAGATCAGTAATGTCATAGGGATTGTTTAACACTTTAGTTACGACGGATTGTAAAAGAAATGAATGGTAGATTTTTAGGGACATGCGCTCTTTAAAAATAATCAGACTTATATAAAGTGGGATTTGGCACTGTTTATGTCTGCCGATTACACATGTCTGATAAGACATTATTAGAGAAGATGTAGAAATATGAGAGACAATTTGAAAAAGTCTGGAAAGGAAACAAGATAAAAGCGAACTTGGAGTAGAGCAGAAAGTTGAGAGTAAACTGAAGGGAATGACACACTGAGGGTCAGAGTAGATGGAAAAAACTTGCCTTAATTGAACTTATTTATATATGAGTATTTGAAACATGCAAAGAATCACATGAGAGATTAAAAAAAAAATAGGAGCCAGTGGTGGTGAGGAATCTGTGGAAACAATGAAATTTGTGAACGGACACTAAGAGAATAACGTAACTGAGAAGACAAAATAATCCTGTATTACATTCATATATGGTATACATGCATATATATATATATATATATATATATATATATATATATATATATATATATATATATATATATATATATATATATATATATATATATATATATGCAAAACAACCACTCTGAAAGAATAGAGAAATTCCAAGCGCTTTCCTGACTACTCACATTATCAAGGAACTATGAAAGTAAAGCATCCAAGGAAGCTATATAAGGGGTCTGGCCAACACCTCACTATCAGATCCCACAACGGTTAAACACCTGACGCGCTCCGACCCAACTGGATAGGTCCTTTGCACAACTCACCAACAAACTATTCTACCCAAGAAAATTTAAAAATTATTATTTGTCCACTGTATTATTAAATTCTTCCCAAATTCTATTAATTATAAATGGATCTAATTTATATAAACCAAAGGAAATATTCATATTATTGTCAAAACTGCTTTTTATGAAACAAGATTCAATTATATTTCTGTCGACCATGGACTTGCTTGATACTACTTTCTCAACTTTTTGAAAATCAATTGGATGGTTAAAATCTCTTACATGAATAAATAGAGCATTGGAATCTTGTCCAGTTCTAATGCTATATTTATGTTGTTTTAATCTTAGTTCGAGATTTTTACCAGTTTGACCGTAATAAACTTTATCGCAAATTTTACAAGGAATCTTATAGACACATCCATCAGCATTTTGGGGGGAATTCTTTATCAAAAGTTTTTTTACTGTATCAAGATTTTTGAATACAACTTTAATATTAAAAGTCTTAAGAAGAGAAGGCATATCAACCAAGTTTTCATGGTAAGGGAGAACCAACATATTTTTAGTTGAATAAGGCTGGTTGTCCCTTTTTGGATTGTAAAAAGTATTTCTAGCAACTTTAAAAGATTTATCAATTACATTTCTTGGGTATTTTAAATCATTACCTATTTCATAAATTTTGGATATTTCCTCATCTATGAACTCAGGACTACAAATTCGTAAAGCTCTCAAAAACATTGATGAGAAAACAGACAGTTTGACTCTATCTTGATGCGAGGAATAATAGTGGACATAGGAACAGTTATTTGTAGGTTTTCTGTAAATTTTAAATTTGAATTCATTATTTCCCTTAATAATTAAAACATCTAGAAAATACAATGACTTATTTTCTTCAAACTCAACAGTAAAGTTTATAGAATGGGCTAAGCTATTTAATTTTCCAAGGAAATGGTGTATATCTACATTTTTGGGCATAAGACACAAAATATCATCAACATATCTGAACCATTTAGCTCTATTAGGGAGGATTGTGTTAAGCAACCTTGTTTCAAAAAAATCCATGTATAGGTTACTAAGAACAGGTGAAAGAGGATTTCCCATTGCCATACCAAACTTCTGAGTGTAAAACTTATCATTAAATACAAATTTTGCATCAACAATGCAAAGTTTAATAAGTTTAATGATAGTAGGAACTGGCAATGGTAAATGATTTATCCTCTGATGAAATTAATATTAGTAAAGGAATGGTATATAGCTCTATGTTAAAACCAAAGATTCCCAATTGCCCTCAAAGATTCTTTAAGTCTTATGATACACTTAATAACAATAAAAATTTGCGCCTTACTAAAGCAGACAAAATAAATGCAATAGTAATTCTGAAAGAAAATGATTACCAAGAAAAAATGAATAATCTCTTAGATGATACTGAAACCTATTCTAAACTTAGGAAAAATCCCCTAGAAACCGTTAAGAGCTTTACGAATTTGTAGTCCTGAGTTCATAGATGAGGAAATATCCAAAATTTATGAAATAGGTAATGATTTAAAATACCCAAGAAATATAATTGATAAATATTTTAAAGTTGCTAGAAATACTTTTTACAATCCAAAAAGGGACAACCAGCCTTATTCAACTAAAAATATGTTGGTTCTCCCTTACCATGAAAACTTGGTTGATATGCCTTCTCTTCTTAAGACTTTTAATATTAAAGTTGTATTCAAAAATCTTGATACAGTACAAAAACTTTTGATAAAGAATTCCCCCCAAAATGCTGATGGATGTGTCTATAAGATTCCTTGTAAAATTTGCGATAAAGTTTATTACAGTCAAACTGGTAAAAATCTCGAACTAAGATTAAAACAACATAAATATAGCATTAGAACTGGACAAGATTCCAATGCTCTATTTATTCATGTAAGAGATTTTAACCATCCAATTGATTTTCAAAAAGTTGAGAAAGTAGTATCAAGCAAGTCCATGGTCGACAGAAATATAATTGAATCTTGTTTCATAAAAAGCAGTTTTGACAATAATATGAATATTTCCTTTGGTTTATATAAATTAGATCCATTTATAATTAATAGAATTTGGGAAGAATTTAATAATACAGTGGACAAATAATAATTTTTAAATTTTCTTGGGTAGAATAGTTTGTTGGTGAGTTGTGCAAAGGACCTATCCAGTTGGGTCGGAGCGCGTCAGGTGTTTAACCGTTGTGGGATCTGATAGTGAGGTGTTGGCCAGACCCCTTATATAGCTTCCTTGGATGCTTTACTTTCATAGTTCCTTGATAATGTGAGTAGTCAGGAAAGCGCTTGGAATTTCTCTATTCTTTCAGAGTGGTTGTTTTGCATATTCTGAAATTACCTGTTTACTGTGATCTTATTGCATATATATATATATATATATATATATATATATATATATATATATATATATATATATATATATATATACAAACACTGATCTCCGGCTGAAGGAGAGTCGAACCTACGAACCTTGGAACAATTTGCGCAGTGCTTTACTATTCTCACCACACTGGACCAATACCTTGGCGTCCAGCTTGCGCTAGACTTTGATCCAAGGCAGCCAGCTTTCAGGGAGAAGGCTTACAGCTTTTCATCTCATCCCCTGCATGCATCAGCCTTACTAGAGATTTTAACAATGCAAGGAATCGCAAGAGCAGGCGAAATATACACAAACACTGATCTCTGGCAGAAGGAGACTCGAACCTACGAACCTTGGAACAAAGTACGGAGTGCTATACCATACTCACCACACTAGACAATACCTTAGCGTCCAGCTTGCTCTAGACTCTGATCCAAGGCAGCAAGTTGGACGCCAAGGTAATGTCCAGTGTGGTGAGAATGGTATAGCACTGCATACCTTGTTCCAAGGTTCGTAGGTTCGAGTCTCCTTCAGCCAGAGATCAGTGTTTGTGTATATTTCGCCTGCTCTTGCGAATTCCTTGCATATATATATATATATATATATATATATATATATATATATATATATATATATATATATATATATATATATATTTCAATAACACTGCACTAGCCAAGGACTCGAACCCATGCTGCTTTGGCCTGCCTCATGGTGGGCGAAAACACATGACGGCCAAATCCACTGGACCATACGATCCTTAAGAGTAGTACATCCAGCGGCACTGAATGTTATACTCGCTACCCAAGAACACACGAAGTACATGAAATAATGATATTCGCCTCAGCCCACGTCTCTGCATTATTGAAAACTCTTCTGTGTGGTTGAATATCACGTTTGATTCTTTGAGCAGTCCTTACTGAATACTGATGTTGCATAATTCTAACATTTAAAGGTTTGCCGGTTTGTCTTAGGATAAGTTACAGCCTTTGCACCCAATCCTGTACACGCCTCTTACATAATGTTTCTAGGAATTCTTGATCAACATACTCTTAACAGTCCTTGAATTCTTAAAAACATCTTGTATATCGAGTCCCTTTAGGGCATTCGGTAGGAATGATAAATTCTCAATGTATGGCAGGACAAGCACAGTCGTGTTATGAGGGGTTATTCTTATATGAATACTCTGGATTGTCTTAGGTGCCAGAGTTTCTCTCCAAGTAATTAAGACTTAGGTTTCTTCCTCCCTCTTGAAGCTCGATCTTTAAGGGAGCTTGCCCTTAACCCGTTTTCGTTAAATGTGTGGAGTTTCCCTAAGACATTTGCCAGACACATCTATATTCAGCATGTAAATTCCTTTACGTTGTCCTGAAGTCCGATTGATAATTTTGATAACCGTTATGTTACCAGTGTTAATCTGGCTAGTTAACCACTCCAGTACCATTGCTTGTGGGCTGACTATCCTCTATTCCTCTAATACTCAATCTGTCCGGCACTAGGCACTCGTGTGCCTGGAGCGCTGTATGTTTCCTGCCTCTCCTCCCGCCCTCAGTCTCAGCAAGCGTCCCTCGGAACAAATCTACTGAGATTTCTTGCTCATTCCTGCAACTTTGTAAGTTCCTGATGATGTGTTGATTACAACACGAAAGGCTTACAGTTATTATTTAACTTCGTATGTGGTTGTTTTGCATAAATATAAGTCATTCCGAATAGCTAAAATTGGTCAGTTAGCAAGAACTCATTTAAAGATACATTTTTTTATATTAATGCAAAAATTAATAATTTTGTACCAAAAGTACCTTAGAAAATTTACCTAACCTTATTATGAGAAGCGCAATTTAATTTAGCATAATCTATCTAAATATATTTTAGGTAACTTTACAATAATTTAATACTTAATAAACACAATAAAATATTTGATTTTTTGTTTGTTTCAAAATGAATTTTGCGAAATAATTGAATACACAAATTTTCGCTTCCTTATTCGGCAAGAAAAGCGTTGATATTTAAGTCAAAATTCAAGCTTTACCTATATGGCATGACATATATATGGGAGTATGCAAATCCTCCCCAGGTGCCCAACCAGCTTTCCTATCTTCTTCCATAGGATCAAATGAGTTAACAAAGCAAATTCTTCAGGACAACCCCAGTGACTAAGCAGGAATACAGGACCTTAGCTATGCCAGTCACTGAATGGGAGGCTCTTGCTGGTCCAGCACCAAAACCTAGTGCAGCACTGGTCTACAAACAGCCAAATTAGAATGGTCCCACCGCTGAAAAGGTGCTTGCCAACATGCTTAGGGCTGTAACATCAGACAGGAAGACTGCCCATCTCCAAGCTGTGAGTGCACCTCACTCCAGACACTTCCTCCAAACAGTTCTCATTTCGGCAGTGGGAACACTCCTCGACCCTAAAATCCTCCGTATTGCAGTGGCTCTGCGCCTTGCTTCCCCAATTCACACGGAATATATGTGTATTTGAGGTGATGCGCAAGTCGACCAATATGGTCTACATGGTCTTAACTGTTCAAAAACCAAGGGCTGGCATGCAAGACACAATGAAGTCAACGACATCATTAAGAGAACCCTTGCTACAGCTGGATGCCCAGCTGAGAAAAAGCCCAGACGCTGGCTGACACCTACATCCCTCACAGTGTCGGGGGACAGGGAGGAGCTGCTGATCACAGGGATTAGCACAAGATCATGAAGTACAGGGACATAAGCCAACAGTATCAATTTGTCCCAGTGGGATCAGAGACCATGGGATCATGGGGGAAACATGCCACACGTTTCCTTAAATAACTGGGTTCCAGACTCATCGACACCACCAGGGACCCAAGGGCAGCCACTTTCATGTTCCAGCGCCTGAACATGGCCATCCAGAGGGGAAATGCATGCTGCATACTGGGCTCGTGTCCGGCTTCGGAGAAGCTGGAGGAGATTCATAATCTTTGATATATTGTTCCAATGTATTCATGTTTGTGTTTTCTGTCTATGTATTCTGTCTATTAATAAAGTTCATATAGAATAGAGAATGTAAGGGGTGGTAGGAGAAGAAAATATTCAAACAGCTCAGGGGAGAACCTTGAGTTTCCCTGAGGTACGTTTATTGTCTTCTCTGACGATGAGGGTCCTCAGTAAAGTTCTAGAGGTGGTACCTCCCTATATTTATTAAATATATATATATATATATATATATATATATATATATATATATATATATATATATATATATATATATATATATATATATATATATATATATATATATGTCGTGCCGAATAGGCAGAACTTGCGATCTTGGCTTAAATAGCAACGCTCATCTTGCCATATAGGACAAGTGAAAATTTGTGTATGCAATAATTTCGCCAAAATCATTCTGAACCTAACGAAAAAAACATATTTCACTGTGTTTGTTTAGTATTAAATTACTGTAAACAAATCTAAAATATATTTAGTTGGGTTAGGCTAAAATAAATTGCTCTTGTTATAATAAGGTTAGGTAAGTTTTCTAAGATTCTTTTGGTGCAAAATTAAAAATTTTTACATTAACATTAATAAAAAAAAATATATATTTAAACGTATAAGAGAAAATTTTAGAAAGAACTTAATTTTAAATGAGTTCTTGCTAATTGACCAGTTTTACATATTCGGCACGACATATATATATATATATATATATATATATATATATATATATATATATATATATATATATATATATATATATATATATATATATATATTTGTGTATGTGTGTGTGTATGTGTGTACTCACCTAGTTGAGGTTGCGGGGGTCGAGTCCGAGCTCCTGGCCCCGCCTCTTCACTGATCGCTACTAGGTCACTCTCCCTGAGCCGTGAGCTTAATCATACCTCTGCTTAAAGCTATGTATGGATCCTGCCTCCACTACATCGCTTCCGAAACTATTCCACTTACTGACTACTCTGTGGCTGAAGAAATACTTCCTAACATCCCTGTGATTCATCTGTGTCTTCAGCTTCCAACTGTGTCCCCTTGTTACTGTGTCCAATCTCTGGAACATCCTGTCTTTGTCCACCTTGTCAATTCCTCTCAGTATTTTGTATGTCGTTATCATGTCCCCCCTATCTCTCCTGTCCTCCAGTGTCGTCAGGTTCATTTCCCTTAACCTCTCCTCGTAGGACATACCTCTTAGCTCTGGGACTAGTCTTGTTGCAAACCTTTGCACTTTCTCTAGTTTCTTCACGTGCTTGGCTAGGTGTGGGTTCCAAACTGGTGCCGCATACTCCAATATGGGCCTAACATACACGGTGTACAGGGTCCTGAATGATTCCTTATTAAGATGTCGGAATGCTGTTCTGAGGTTTGCTAGGCGCCCATATGCTGCAGCAGTTATTTGGTTGATGTGCGCTTCAGGAGATGTGCCTGGTGTTATACTCACCCCAAGATCTTTTTCCTTGAGTGAGGTTTGTAGTCTCTGACCCCCTAGACTGTACTCCGTCTGCGGCCTTCTTTGCCCTTCCCCAATCTTCATGACTTTGCACTTGGTGGGATTGAACTCCAGGAGCCAATTGCTGGACCAGGTCTGCAGCCTGTCCAGATCCCTTTGTAGTTCTGCCTGGTCTTCGATCGAGTGTGTATGTGTGTGTGTATGTGTGTGTGTATGTGTGTGTGTATGTGTGTGTGTGTGTGTGTGTGTGTGTGTGTGTGTGTGTGTGTGTGTGTGTGTGTGTGTGTGTACTCACCTAATTGTACTCACCTAATTGTGGTTGCAGGGGTCGAGACTCAGCTCCTGGCCCCGCCTCTTCACTGATCGCTACTGGATCCTCTCTCTCTCTGCATCCTGAGATTTGTCATACCTCTTCTTAAAACTATGTATGGTTCCTGCCTCCACTACTTCACTTGCTAGGCTATTCCACTTGCTGACAACTCTATGACTGAAGAAATACTTCCTAACATCCCTGTGACTCGTCTGAGTCTTCAGCTTCCAGTTGTGACCCCTTGTCCCTGTGTCCCCTCTCTGGAACATCCTATCTCTGTCCACCCTGTCTATTCCCCGCAGTATCTTGTATGCCGTTATCATGTCTCCCCTGACCCTTCTGTCCTCCAATGTCGTCAGTCCACTTGTATGCCCGATTTCCCTTAACCTTTCCTCGTACGACATTCCCTTGAGCTCTGGGACTAGCCTTGTTGCAAACCTTTGTACTTTCTCTAACTTCTTGACGTGCTTGACCAGGTGTGGGTTCCAGACTGGTGTTGCATACTCCAGTATGGGCCTAGCATACACAGTGTACAGTGTCTTGAACGATTCCTTATTAAGGTATCGGAACGCTATTCTCAGGTTTGCCAGGCGCCCGTATGCTGCAGCGGTGTGTGTGTGTGTGTGTGTGTGTGTGGCAGATGTTGCAGGTATATGGAATAGGAGGTAGGATACTGAAAGTAGTGAAGAGTTTTTTACGAGGATAGTGAGGCTCAGGTTAGAGTATGTAGGAGAGAGGGAGATTATTTCCCAGTAAAAGTAGGCCTTAGACAAGGATGTGTGATGTCACCATGGTTGTTCAATATATTTATAGATGGGGTTGTAAAAGAAGTGAATGCGAGGGTCTTGGCAAGAGGCGTGGATAAAGAATCACACATAAAGTGGGAGTTGTCACAGTTGCTCTTTGCTGATGACACTGTGCTCTTGGGAGATTCTGAAGAGAAGTTGCAGAGGTTTGTGGATGAATTTGGTAGGGTATGTAAAAGAAGAAAATTAAAAGTGAATATAGGAAAGAGTAAGGTTATGAGGATAACAAACAGCTTAGGCGACGAAAGATTGGATATCATATTGGAGGGAGAGAGTATGGAGGCGGTGAATGTATTCAGATATTTAGGAGTGGACGTGTCTATGAAGGATGAGGTGAATCACAGAACTGATGAGGGGAAAAGGGTGAGTGGTGCACTTAGGAATCTGTGGAGACAGAGAACTTTGTCCTTGGAAGCAAAGAGGGGAATGTATGAGAGTATAGTTTTACCAACACTCTTGTATGGGTGTGAAGCATGGGTGATGAATGTTGCAGCGAGGAGAAGGCTGGAGGCAGTGGAGATGTCATGTCTGAGGGCAATGTGTGGTGTGAATATAATGCAGAAAATTCGTAGTTTGGAAATAAGGAGGTGTGGGATTACCAAAACTATTATCCAGATGACTGAGGAAGGGTTGTTGAGGTGGTTCGGACATGTAGAGAGAGTGGCATAAAACATAATGACTTCGAGAGTGTATAAATCTGTAGAGGAGGGAAGGGATTGTAGGGGTCGGCCTAGGAAGGGTTGGAAGGATGGGGTAAAGGAGTTTTTGTGTGCGAGGGGCTTGGACTTCCAGCAAGCGTGCGTGAACGTATTTAATGGGAGTGAATGGAGACAAATGATTTTTAATACTAGACGTGCTGTTGGAGTGTGAGCAAAGTAACATTTATGAAGGGGTTCAGGGAAACCGGCAGGCCGGACTTGAGTCCTGGAGATGAGAAGGAGGGGTGTTAAAGTTGCAACTTTATAACTGTAGTGTAAAGCACCCCACTGGCAAGACAGTGATGGAGTGAATGATGAAAGTTTTTCTTTTTCGGGGCACCCTGCCTTGGTGGGAATCGGCCGACGTGTTATAATATATATATATATATATATATATATATATATATATATATATATATATCTATATATATATATATATATATATATATATATATATATATATAGATATATATATATATACATATAATATTTTTCATGGGTATCGACACTTAATGGTCTCGGTAGTTTTTATATATCAGTCCTCATAATTTTATGTTTTACTAATGCTGTCTAATTAGCAGCAAATAAACACATGTGACAGGTTAGGTATTTTTTTGATAATATAAAAGAAATATACAGATAAATGATAAATTACATATTACATGTGATGATACTGTAAATACTATTATCATTTATACTCTGGCTAACACTTATCGGGTGTGGTTCTTATTCTTCTACGTTTCCTCATTCAGTCCTCCTGACGATATACTCGGTACAATAAGCTGGTAGCTTCAATTTCAAAATTAAATTCAAATTCAATTAGGCTATGATGTACCTGTGTAATGCTTCCTCTTACACTAGTTTCAATTTCAAAATTAAATTTAAATTCAATTAGGCTATGATGTACCTGTATATTGCTCCCTCTTACACTAGTTTCAATTTCAAAATTAAATTTAAATTCAATTAGGCTATGATGTACCTGTATATTGCTCCCTCTTACACTAGTTTCAATTTCAAAATTAAATTCAAATTCAATTAGGCTATGATGTACCTGTATAATGCTTCCTCTTACACTAGTTCTGACGCTTGTCACTGTTATACTATCTCTTGCAATATGTATGTTTCCTTTCCTCGTTATTAAAACTAAAATCTTCGGCTTTTCTAGCTCAATTTTCAGTCCTGTTTTTATAAAATATGTATCCTGTATATTGGTTATTAAAATTTTTTAACCTGAAACATATTTTTGCTTTCGATATTATGTTCATACACGATACATTTTTTGTGGCGGCGACTGTATATTGTTTTTTTAAGAAATACATTATCTTCCCTTTTAGATATTGTGTTTGTAAGTTATAGACGTTGACATATTCGTTCTCGTGATACGATTTATCATTAAACGAAGAACACATTCACAGGAATCTGTTGAGAGAGGAGTATTACACAGCATAGTTCGGTTGTTTGCTCTTGCCTGAAGGGTTTAAAGGAGAGAAAATAAAGCAGAAATGGAGTAAAGGCTGTAATCAAGTGATGCAATCAAACAGTGGACGTCTTGTTTGTTGTGGGAGGTGGGTTGTATTCTGAAGGGAATTCGCCAGTGATGAATTGCAAAGGGATGCGAGTTTCCCCAGTGACCAACACAAATGGAGATAGGCAAATGCCTCATCTCCACAATATGTCGTTCTGTCTCGTTCTGACACACACACACACACACACACACACACACACACACACACACACACACACACACACACACACACATCTAAGTAAGGAGTCATTCACGACACTGTACACCTTGTAAGTCAAGCCCATATTGGAGTACGCAGTGTGACTTTGTAAATGGTTCAAGTCGGACCGAAACGTCTTAAGCTCCTCTCTCCTATGTCCGGGTTATTTGTGTATTGTGCCTTTTTGTTATTTATTTTTGGAGTTCTCAGGATCAATGTGGAACCCAAACCTGGTCAAGCATGTCAAAAAATTAGAGAAAGTGTAAAGGTTTACAACAAGACTAGTCCAGTAGCTAAATGGTATGTCTTACGAGAAGTTAAGGGAACTCAACTGAATGACGAACGTCAAAATGGTATACAATACCGACAGGTTGGTAGGTAAGACACATAGGCAACAGTTTAAGCAACTTTATTCCGAAACGTTTCGCCTACACAGTAGGCTTCTTCAGTCGAATACAGAAAGTAGGCAGGAACAGTAGAGATGTGAAGACGATGTAATCAGTCCATCACCCTTGAAGTCGTAGAATTTGAGGTTGTCAGTCCCTCAGCCTGTAGAAGTTCAGTTCTATAGTCAGGAATTATCTGTATTCGACTGAAGAAGCCTACTGTGTAGGCGAAACGTTTCGGAATAAAGTTGCTTAAACTGTTGCCTATGTGTCTTACCTATCAACTGAACGACACTGATGGAAACGAGGGATAGGGGAAACATGATAACGACGTATAAAAGGAAGAATTGACAAGGTGGACGGGGACAGAATGTTACGAATGGTACACACACACACACACACACACACACACACACACACACACACACACACACACACACACACACACACACACACACACACACACAATGTTGACTAACCGGAGAATAAACATAAGTATTTTTTCCCCAGAGTTTTAGCCTACTGGAAGGAAAATATTGAGAAGGAGGAAGAAATGCTTCATTCAGTGGATTATTTGGAAAATTATGTCAGTCTCATTACCTCGTACATTGCTCTATGCCTGCAAAAATGTTGAAGCAAATATACCCCTGTTAATCCACCTTAAACGTCACTCAACCACTACTACCATTAAATTAATATACAACTGTGCAGCATTTATTTTATAGTAATATGTAACACTGAGTTTACCGATTAATGTGCTGGTTCACCCTTACAATAATTATGTACATAATGAGAATAAATGGGGCTAACCACTACCACACAGAGTAGATGGCATATCACTCATGATTGACAATGATCAGGAGCAGTTCCTTTGTTTCTGTTTACGCAAAATACACATACCTTAAGCAAAGCCATTTTTTAGCACTGTCTTGTGTTTGGAGCATATTTCCACTTTTTGGACTGTTTTTTAAGAGTCTTTTAGTCCATGCAATATTTCCTGTTTGTGTCCTTCATCCCTGACACTCACGTCAGTCACTGAATTTAATTTGCCAGATGTGTTCAATAGAGAACATAACTCACGAAATCGTAATGACAGGACTGCAAACAAACCATATTAAGGGTGGGGATAGAACCCGCGTCGGTCTGGAGTTTAATGACTCTCTGATCATCGGTTCTATCCCGTCTGATCATCGGTTCTATCCCGTCTGATCATCGGTTCTATCCCGTCTGATCATCGGTTCTATCCCGCCCGTGGTATGTTTTTTTTTTTTTTTACAGACCATAATTTCTTGCAGCACAAGTCACCACTCTGTCGTTCACGGTATGCGTAACACACCACACACAAGCGCTTAACCTTTATACTGATTTGTGTGGAATTTGTCTCAGAAGTTCTCTGGAGTGTACTCAGTCTCAGAAAATGGTTTGTTTTTGTATTTTAAATAGTGAATAATTTAGTATTTCTTCAGCTGTGTGGACTCAGCTAATGCTATAAATGAATGGACTGCCTTTGGTTGTTTTATTTATATCTACATATTGTTATGGGGATGTAATCTTACACTTGATGGCATCTGCACACATATGTACTGTGTGGACTCGCTAGTATATATGCTAGTAAGTCGTACTAGCATGTATACTAGTTACGGATGCACAAAGAATTTTGTGTGTTGTAACTTTTATACGACTAGTCCTGGGTTGAGCGTAGCAGTAATTTTTTGTTTGTTGATTAACTAACATTCTGGCATGTATACTGATTAACTTGTAATCAGATATTACTTAAATATGATATATTGTGACTTGTTTCTCATACAGACAGTAAATATTTATATTAAATTGTCTTTATTCAGTAAATATAGGTGCAATTTACACCTTGTTTTATGCACTGAGCTCAGATTTTCGATTTAAAACTATAAGATACTTTACATATATCAGACTCTACTTTGGAAGGAGAAACATGCACATCTCAATACCTTCAACAACAGCAACAGCAACACTACTTCCACCCACCAACTGCATTATAACCACAACCAACACCGCCACCTCAACATCCCCATTATTATAATCAAAAAGAAGTGCTTGACCACAAGGGCTATACAGCGCTGCAGGGCAGGGAAGTAAGCGAAGGTATCGGGTGGCAAAAGGGAGAGGGATGATTAATAGGGTACGGAGAACAGCGGGGCAGTGGATAGTGCGGGGGAAGAGGATAGGAAGAGTGAGGTAGAGAGGGCTGAGGGGAGTGCTAAAGGTATCATCATGAGTTTGTGGAGTAAATCAGTTGTCAAAAAGTCAATGAGAGAGTCTGGGTTAAAGGAGGGTCCATCAGCAAGAAGGGAAGGTAAAGAGAGAGTAGTAGAGCGGAGACACGTTGGAGGTAAATTCTGCGTGCCCGTGGATAGAGTGGGCAGTCTGTTAGGTAAGACACATATGCAACAGTTAGGTATCTTTATTTCGAAACGTTTCGCCTACACAGTAGGCTTCTTCAGTCGAGTACAGAAAAGTTGATAGAAGCAGAAGAGACTTTAAGACGATGTAATCAGTCCATCACCCTTAAAGTTTTTGAGGTGGTCAGTCCCTCAGTCTGAAGAAGAGCATTGTTTCATAGTCTGAAACAATATGGAGTTGAAGTGAGAGGATGGAGCCTTATATAGCACCCAGGAGGTGAGACGTAGGTCACTTGTAGAAGTAAGAAAGCAGATGTTGGGAGGTCAGGTCCCTCTCAAATCCAGCCGTTCTCACTAGTAGAGGTTGTCGAAGTTGATTGCAGGTCTGTACCAAGATACCCTTGTGTTGCAGTGTCTGACAGATTGAACATTAAAATGGTATAAAATGCAACACAAGGGTATCTTGGTACAGACCTGCAATCAACTTCGACAACCTCTACTAGTGTTTCAGACTATGAAACAATGCTCTTCTCCAGACTGAGGGACTGACCACCTCAAAAACTTTAAGGGTGATGGACTGATTACATCGTCTTAAAGTCTCTTCTGCTTCTATCAACTTTTCTGTACTCGACTGAAGAAGCCTACTGTGTAGGCGAAACGTTTCGAAATACAGATACCTAACTGTTGCATATGTGTCTTACCTAACAACCTGTCGGTATTTTATACCATTTTAATATTCAATCTGTCAGACACTGCAACACAAGGGTATCTTGGTACAGACCTGCAATCAACTTCATCTACCTCTACTAGTGAGAACGGCTGGATTTGAGAGGGACCTGACCTCCCAACATCTGCGTTCTTGAAGATTGAGACACTTATGCAGCATATGGGAATCTTTATTCAGGAAACGTTTCGCCACACAGTGGCTTCATCAGTCCAATACAAAGAAGAAGGCGTAAGGAAAGGAGGAGTATGAGGTAATCAGTCCCTCAGCCTGGAGTCGATGTGTTCAGTCCATCAATCTTGTAGAATGTACAGCATAGGGCCGTAGACGTGGCTTATATACTGTAGTGAGGTGACTTGAAGCAGACGGAGGCGGGATCATAGTGGTATCATCCACTAATCGAAGTAGGTCTTTGTCCAAAGGTTGAACAAGCGTTGAAGAATTCTTTGTAAGAAGATCCCATGATGCTGCAGTGTCTGACAGTTGTGATGAATGGTTTGAAAAACCGACAAGTTGAAGATTGAGACACTTATGCAGCATATGGGAATCTTTATTCAGGAAACGTTTCGCCACACAGTGGCTTCATCAGTCCAATACAAAGAGGAAGGCGTAAGGAAAGGAGGAGTATGAGGTAATCAGTCCCTCAGCCTGGAGTCGATGTGTTCAGTCCATCAATCTTGTAGAATGTACAGCATAGGGCCGTAGACGTGGCTTATATACTGTAGTGAGGTGACTTGAAGCAGACGGAGGCGGGATCATAGTGGTATCACCCACTAATCGAAGTAGGTCTTTGTCCAAAGGTTGAACAAGCGTTGAAGAATTCTTTGTAAGAAGATCCCATGATGCTGCAGTGTCTGACAGTTGTGATGAATGGTTTGAAAAACCGACAAGTTGAAGATTGAGACACTTATGCAGCATATGGGAATCTTTATTCAGGAAACGTTTCGCCACACAGTGGCTTCATCAGTCCAATACAAAGAGGAAGGCGTAAGGAAAGGAGGAGTATGAGGTAATCAGTCCCTCAGCCTGGAGTCGATGTGTTCAGTCCATCAATCTTGTAGAATGTACAGCATAGGGCCATAGATGTGGCTTATATACTGTAGTGAGGTGACTTGAAGCAGACGGAGGCGGGATCATAGTGGTATCATCCACTAATCGAAGTAGGTCTTTGTCCAAAGGTTGAACAAGCGTTGAAGAATTCTTTGTAAGAAGATCCCATGATGCTGCAGTGTCTGACAGTTGTAATGAATGGTTTGAAAAACCGACAAGTTGAAGATTGAGACACTTATGCAGCATATGGGAATCTTTATTCAGGAAACGTTTCGCCACACAGTGGCTTCATCAGTCCAATACAAAGAGGAAGGCGTAAGGAAAGGAGGAGTATGAGGTAATCAGTCCCTCAGCCTGGAGTCGATGTGTTCAGTCCATCAATCTTGTAGAATGTACAGCATAGGGCCGTAGACGTGGCTTATATACTGCAGTGAGGTGACTTGAAGCAGACGGAGGCGGGATCATAGTGGTATCATCCACTAATCGAAGTAGGTCTTTGTCCAAAGGTTGAACAAGCGTTGAAGAATTCTTTGTAAGAAGATCCCATGATGCTGCAGTGTCTGACGTCTACGGCCCTATGCTGTACATTCTACAAGATTGATGGACTGAACACATCGACTCCAGGCTGAGGGACTGATTACCTCATACTCCTCCTTTCCTTACGCCTTCCTCTTTGTATTGGACTGATGAAGCCACTGTGTGGCGAAACGTTTCCTGAATAAAGATTCCCATATGCTGCATAAGTGTCTCAATCTTCAACTTGTCGGTTTTTCAAACCATTCATCACATCTGCGTTCTTACTTCTACTAGTGACCTACGTCTCACCTCCTGGTGCTATATAAGGCTCCATCCTGTCACTTCAACTCCATATTGTTTCAGACTATGAAACAATGCTCTTCTTCAGACTGAGGGACTGACCACTTCAAAAACTTTAAGGGTGATGGACTGATTACATCGTCT
Organism: Cherax quadricarinatus; assembly: GCF_038502225.1. Lineage (NCBI taxonomy): Eukaryota > Metazoa > Arthropoda > Malacostraca > Decapoda > Parastacidae > Cherax > Cherax quadricarinatus. Next base: position 13,490,523 of record NC_091384.1, on the reverse strand, counting down.
TAAAGTCTCTTCTGATTCTATCAACTTTTCTGTACTCGACTGAAGAAGCCTACTGTGTAGGCGAAACGTTTCGAAATAAACATACCTAACTGCTGCATATGTGTCTTACCTTTCAACCTGTCGGTATTGTATACCATTTTAATGTTCATTCAGTGGGTAGTCTAACAGAATGTGGCTAACCGATACTAGAACCTGACAATTCTCACAGAGAGGAACAGGGTGCCTCTCCATGAGATACCCGTGAATAAGACGAGTGTGGCCAATGCGAAGATGGGAAAGAGTAATCTCCCAACCTCTACATTCATGACAAGAAGACGGCCAGTAACCTATACTCGGTTTAATAGAATGAAGTTTGTTATTGAGCAGATCAGACCAACGTTGTTGCCAACGGGTGCGAAGGTGGGTAACTATTACAGCAAAATAGTGCATGAATGGAACACCTCTATGTGAAACTGGGAGGTCATGTACTGCTGACCGCGCAGCGTGTCTGCCTGCTCATTGCCCTGTACGTCAACATGATCAGGGACCCAACAAAAAACAATATCTTTATGCTTGGTAAAGATACGACGTAGCCAAAGTTGGATACGGAGAACTAGGGGGTGAGGTGTATCAAATTTTCGTATAGCCTGTATAGCACTGAGGGAGTCTGAAACAACCACAAATGATGACACAGGCATAGATGCAATACGAATAAGTGCTGCAAGAATGGCATACAATTCAGCAGTAAAAATGCTAGCCGAGGAATGTAAATCCCCTCGCACGACGCTGTCCAGAAACACTGCTGCGAATGCGACGCTGTCAGAAGACATAGAACCGTCTGTGTGCACTGTGATGGCATGAGAATGAAAGCGGAAGTGGTCAAGAAAAAGAGAGCGGGAAGCTACCGTAGGAAGTTGGGCTTTCGCGCAAGGGAGTGAGAAAGAACAGACTCGAACAGCTGGAACTTCCCAGGGGAGGCAGGGAAAAGTTAGATGCTACATAAACATAGAAAGCTGGTAACTGAAGGGAAGACAAGAGCGAATGTAGGCGAAGAGAAAAGGGACGGAGCAAACAGGGGCGACGAACAAATAATGTCTACTAACATCGGTGACTATTCTATAAATGGAAAGATTGCGGAGATCATAAGAGCGAACATAGTAGCGAAGGCAACGGGCATCACGGCGATCGGACAAGGATGAAATATTCGCTTCTGCATAGAGGCTCTCAATAGGGGAAGAGCGAAAAGTACCAAGGCATAAATGTAATCCCTGGTGATGGATGGGATTAAGGCTAGAGAGAGTAGCAGGAGAGGCCGCCGAATAGATCTGGCCACCATAATCGAGTTTCGATAAAATGAGGGCTGAATGTAGGCGAAAGAGAGTTCGACGATCAGCTTCCCATGAAAGATTAGCGAGGGTTTTAAGAAGGTTCAGCCAGCTGTGACAAGTTGCCTTCAGAGAGGTAATGTGAGGTTTCCAGGATAACCTACGGTCAAAGAGAAGGTAGAGAAACCTGACCGTATCACGTTCAGGGATACGTGAGCCATAGAGGTACAAAGGATGATCAGAGATGATAGAACGTCTAGTGAAAGTAATTTGGTGAGTTTTAGTACTGGAAAATTTAAACCCATGTGTGGTGGCCCAATTGGAAACACGGTTGACCGCATGCTGGAGAGAAACTGTAATGAGGTGACAGTCAGCGCCTGCACAAGCAATAGCGAAATGATGACCAAATATTGGATGGAAGAAGGGAGGCCAAATCATTTATAGCAAGGAGAAAATGTGTTGTGCTCAGAATACATCCCTGGGGGACACCTTCAGCTTGGACAAAGTCCGGGGAGAGCATGTTATTAACCCGAACACAGAAATGTCTGTCAGTTAAGAAGTTCTTAAGGAAGGATGGTAGATTACCTCGGAGGCCTAAGCAGCTGTTCGAGAATGTCATCGTCACATGTCTGGAAATTCTGTTGGACTATGGTATGGGGCAGAATGACAGTACCACTACAAGAATTGAGGGAATGTTGTTTTTCGATAGTGACAGGAATAGTATCGATATGTGAAAGAAGAGAAAGATCATGAGCTTGGGTAGCATTCTGGACAGTGATGATGCGTGTACCGCTCCTGAGAGTGTGAAAGGAAATATCTCTACCAACATGGTGTAGGAGCGCCTTGCCAATACTATAGTCGGAAGGATAGGCAATAAAGGAAGTCGGCCGTAAAGTAAAGAATTTAGTCCATTGTGCATTCCGAAACTGAGCGTGGAAACGGAGTGCATGACGTGTTGGTTTTTTCTGAGTAGAACGAGAAGGTGGCGAAGAAGTATCATCAGGCAAATGTCGTTGGTGTTTAGGAGTGGGACCGGAGTTGGGTCTGACTTGGGACGGGCTGGCGATTCGAAAATTGCCGCACCGTAGAGGGAGAGGCCGGAAGCATAGTCAATTAAGAGCGGAGGTTAGATGTATCGGAGTCAGTCGAAACACCGGTACCTGAAGCGGGTGATGAAACAGCACCAGTAAGAGGTATAGGGGCATTAGAAGTGTCTGAAGAGTGGTCAAAAAACGAGGCAGGGTCAGAACGGGGTGCGGTAACAGGAAGGGGCCCGGGGGTAGCTGGGTCATGGATTGGGTCCTCCATAGTTAGGTTACTTCTTTCTTTTTGTTTTTAAGAAAAAAAAAGAAGAAAATAAAAATAAAAAAAAATAAAAAAAGGGGAGGAAAGAGGAGGAATAGTTCCTAGGAGGAATGAGAGGGCCGGAAATCTCCCTCCGTGCCCAAGAGGACCTCAGCACCGCAAGTAGCGCAGATGCGGCGTGGAACCCGTGCCATACCCTACCCTTCTTGCCAGTAGACCAGCAATCCGGGATAGCAACCTCACATCTGCCGGGCTAACTTTGCGGACAAAAGAGAGGGCGGCCGGATGTCCGCCACAAAGCTTACCTCCTTTGGCCACCACCCCCGGAATCCGAAAGGCAGCCTCCAGAGATACACCCGTCACCCGAAAGACACACAAAGCCCCCCCCCCGGGGAGACCAGAGGGAAATCGGGACATCCCCAGGCGATCCAGATTCCACGGCAAACTACACCACCGCCAAGAACCTCAACGGAATGGGATGGATCCTGGTACCTTTCCCCCTACCCAGGAACTAGCATGCCTGTGGGAAGAATCCCATAGGTTAAAAAGAGGAAGGGAATAAGGGAGGGACGGGGAGGAGGAGGAGGACAGGAGCAAGGGAGGATGGGATTGGGAAGGGGGGACTGGAGGTAATTAGGTTCGGTCTGAGGAAGGAGACCGACAGGTCTAATTCCTCAGACCAAGAGCCTCTTCACCACGCCAAGGAGCCCCTCCCTTGAAGAGGTCAACATCCCCAACCCATCACCCCACCCACCACCGCCACCATTCCACCCCACAACCACCACCACCCCAAATGCTTACCACCCCCTGCTGACGTATTACTGGACAAACAATGTCTGAGTTCAACACAAGTTTGATTTCGGAGGATAGAGGATTAAAGGCGGGACCTTTGTCAGAATGATACATGTGTATAGATCTCTGATGTTATTCCAGCAAAGGAGGTACCTTGATGCAAGTGTAGGGCTCATGATCTAAGTAATTACAGCTACCCTTCTCCTTCCCCCGAAAAAAAAAAATTTACCAGCCATTTCCCAGGCGCTGTTAGTATAGTACTACTACCACTACTACTACGAGTACCACTAATACTACTACTGCTAATCATAATCATAATAATAATAATAATAATAATAATAATAATAATAATAATAATAATAAAAATCTCTATTGTTTCTGTTAAATTTGTTGTGCTTATGGCTCGTAATATGTTATAATATGTTATAATAATATGATATTTGTGGTGGAGTTAAAGGGTCGAATCTCAGCTCCAGGACCCACCTCTTAACTGGAGGGGTTTTGAAACTGTCATAATGCGGTTCCACTAATGGTGTTATCACATTCGTCTCTCAGCCATTGAGTAGAGAGGACGTGTTCTACACTGCTGCCCTATATAGCTGTTCGGTGGCAGTTTCATTTTCTCAACATGGCGCAGGCAGCCAGACGCCGCGTCAACACTGTGTGTTTGGAATTAACTCGTGGGGCAGTGCTTGGACCATCAATGGCGATATTATTGCCAGCGATAATCCGAGACACCTATGGTATCGCCAACGAGGATTTGTGCGGTGTAGCGATGAATGGTGTGACAAGAATCTTTGTAAAGTTTTGTCCAGCTCAAGTTTACGAGAATGTCGTCGACAAGTATCAAGAGGTTAATCTGGTGGTTAACCAGGCTGTGTCTGTGAAGTTACACGATGTATCCCGCCATTACACATGGGTAAAAGTCAGAAACGTACCCTTTGAGGCTGATGCGACTGATATACGTGCTGCCCTGAGTAATTACGGCACCATACACATGGCTACAGCAGGGAGGTGGCCTGATGGCCCATATGAAGGACTACCTGAGGGAACTTTTTCGGTAAAAATGACATTACGACATCCAATCCCTTCATATGTGATCCTGCAAGACTTCAGGACTCAAGTTTTTGTGACTTATGCAGGGCAACGCCGCACTTGTAGGTTGTGTGGAGCATACGATCATTTGGCGGTGCAGTGTGAAAGGAGACGAGGTGCCAGGGTTGTACAACAGAGCAAGGATTTAGGGGAGGAAGGTATAAGGCAAGATGTGCCTGAAGCGCCTGTGCAACCCTCAAGATTGTCTTGGAGCGAAGAGGTTGAGAGGTCTCTGAACACGGTGTGTGCTACACTCCCGGAAGTGTCGCCTCCTTTGGAGACAGCCCCAGAGGTGGAAACGGCTTCGCGAGAAGAGCAGGCCAATGATGTGGAGACATCCATTGTCTCTGTGTTAGACGAATTATTTACGGAGGACAGCATGAGTCCTGCGACGGCACCATCCCTAGACTTGGGACAGGCTGTGACAGCGGAAGTGGATCACGACGTGCAGCTGGTAGTGGACGCCACTGACGCCTTGCTGAAACAAACGGTGGAGGTGGAAATTCACCAGGATTGCACTGTGGACGACGAAATGCAGGTGGAAAGTGTAACACGAAAGCGCTCTGTTACACTTTCAGATTCTGATGATGTGTTAACGCCAGCCCAAAGATCAGGGAAGAAATCATGGGCGGATGTGGCACAGAAAGGGTCCTGTGCACCCAAAGCACAGGGGATAATCAGGAGTGCTTCAAAAGGAGGGGAAGGGAAAATTGGAAACAAAAAATCTAGTGAAAAACATTCCGTGTCGAAAGGAAAACCATCATTGTCGATTTTAAGTGCCTCACAATAAACATTAATGGTTTGCGAACTGTACGAAAGTGTGCATGGTTACGTGATTTATTGGTGTGTAATAATGTGGACGTTGTGTTCATACAGGAACACAATCATAAATGTGGCAGTGAATTGCGGATAGAAGGATATAACGTGTACATGGAGAATGCAATTAGGTTGAAAGGTGGCGTTGCCATCATGATCAGGGAGACTAGCCCGTTTGTTGTGAGACGTAGTGAAGGGGGGGAGGGGAGGATAATAAGGGTGGAAGGACTATGGGGACGGGTGAAGGTGGCTTTTGTGTGTGTGTATGGTCCAGCCGAGAATGATGGGCGTGTAAAAGCAACCTTTGTGACAGAGGTGTTAATTTATTATTTGAGGTCACTCCCTGAAGTAGCTATTGTAGGCGGGGATTGGAATTGCGTGATCCGGCATAAGGATGTAGAACCTCGGGGAAGTGGGTACTTTTCAGGGGAATTGGGAGATTTAATGTCAGGGGTGGGATTAAAGGACGTGGTGGGGGGGGAGAGGTTGAGCATACTTTTGTACGTCGTGGATATGCGGCGCGACTTGATAGAGTGTACGTGTCACGCACCATCGTAGTTAATAGTGTGCGTATTTTAGATGTGGTGTTTTCTGATCATAGAGGAGTTCTTGTGGACGCAGGGTGGGAGGGTTTACCTAAGAGGGGTTGTAGTTATTGGAAATTGAATGTTAAATTGTTAAAAGGGGAGGAGAATAGGAAATCTTTTGAGTGTTTTTTGGGAGGGTTTGTTAGCAGGGGCTCCTGGGGATGGAGACTTGGTTAGGTGGTGGGATGTGGTGGCTAAGAAACGTATTCGGGATTACTATGTTCGGCATTGGAGGGAAAGTAATCAACTTTTATATGGGCTTCAGGGGTATTTAGAAGGACAGTTACGCAATTGTTATGTGGGTGATGGTGCGAGATACCCTGTGGAGGAAATAGAGGATTTAAAGCAACGTATTAAGGGTTTGCATAATGATCGATTTGATGGTGCACGTGTGGCTGGAGGGTTGGAGGAGGTTCTCTACGGGGATCGGCCTTCGGCGTGTGCGTTAAGGGGACAGCAGAAGAGGAGGGCAGCCACGGAGATGATGGGATTAACAGTTCAAGTGGGGATGGAAGGGTATAGGGAAGGGCAGGTATTGATGTCGACTGAAGGTATGAGTGGATATATTGATGCATGGTTTAGGTCATATGCACAACATGTGGGTATACGAGATGATGCTTTAAGGGAAATGGGTGGTTATGTGCAATGCGAGCTTGATGGTAGAGATAGGGAGACTTTGGAAGAACAAATTACGGAAGGGGAAATTTGGCGAGCTATAGCAGGTGCAAGTTTAGGTAAGGCACCGGGTGTAGACGGGTTGCCTAATGATAAAATTTTATGTTACGAACTGGGAAGTATTGAGGAGATTTTTAGTCAGATTGTTCAATGTAATGAAGGAAGATGGGGCAATGGGTGAGCAGCAAAGGACTGCTGTTGTTGTATTAGTGCCAAAGGGTGGACAGACCACGGTAGAAGATTACCGTGCAATATCGCTTATGTGCGGTGATTATAAGTTATTTGCAAGGGTATTAGGGAACAGAATCAAACAGGTTTTAGGTAAAGTAATTGATACAGGACAATATGGCATACCGGGTAGATCAATGTATGAAGGGCATGGAGCTATTAGGAGTTTTATAGAGCATAGGGGGGAGGGGGAAGGGGGTGTTTTGGCTCTGGATTGGAGAGCTGCTTATGATAGCGTAGAAAGGGATGCATTATGGAGTTTTATGCGTTGGTTGGGTTTCGGGAGGGAAATTGTTTCTTGGGCAAAAACTTTGTATCTGGGTGCAGTTATGAGAATACAGGTTAATGGACGACTAGGTGATAGTATTCAGATGGGAAGGGGTTTGCGACAGGGATTCCCTCTGTAGCAAATTTTGTTTGCATGTCTTCAGGAACCCTTTTATAGGGCAGTTAGGTGGAGTATAGCGAGAGCGAGGGTTGGTGTTGCACGTGAACGGGAAGCGGGTATAGTGGGTTACGTGGATGATACGACTGTCTTGGTGAGGGATGTGAGGGATTTACATAAGGTAGGAAGGGTGATAGACGTTTTTGGTGAGGCTACAGGGATGAAAATTAATGTAGTAAAGTCCAAGTATTTGGATCTAGGGGATAGTGTACATAATGGTGAGACTGTTGAGGGTGGGTGGCGTGTGGTAGATCAGCTGTTGATATGTGGGATAGTGTACATGCGGAATGATAGGGATGCACAAGAGGCAAATTCGAGGCGCACCGTGGATGGAGTTTTGAAAAGATTGGGAGGCTTGAGGGCAGAGCAATTATCGTTGCATCAAAGGGTTATAGTTACGAATGTCCTGTTGTATAGCAAGTTATGGCACGTGGTGGCAATATATCTGTTACGACGGTGTGAGGTGCAACGGTTGCAACTGCGGGTATTCAGATTTATATGGGGATCGGGTTGTGACTGGCTAAGTAGAGGGGTGGTGTCGCTTCCCGTCAGCCAGGTGGGGCTGGGGCTTATACCTCTTGAGAAGCATATGTTGAGCGTGTTTCTAAAAAGGGGGTTTGTGAGGGAGGGGGTGAGGGGGGGGGCTTGAAAGACTGCGCATGGATATGCAACGGTGGTGGAGGGGTAGGGATTTAATGTTTGGGGAGGCTATGTTGCGAGTTTTACTGAAGGCAAGGGATCCGAAACAGCTTAAATTGAAGGTTCTTGAGAGGGTGGGGGGTGGGTCTGTGGTGGCGGCAGTTGAGGGGGCATACCCTATGTATGCATGGGGTTCTGTATGGAAATGTCTTCAACAACTACGTGTAAAACCAAGTGTCAGGGAGGTTATGTTTAGGTTTTTACATGGGATCTTGCCGTCTGGGGTTGTGTTATTTAATAGGAGATTAAGGGAGGGTGGGGAGTGCAAAGCGTGTGGATGTCCGGAAACCATATTTCACGCTGTGTACTTTTGTACTTGTTTAGAAGATGTGAGGGTCTGGCTAAGTAGAGTAGTTAGGTTAGTGGGTGGGGAAGGGTTACAGGTGTTGCGGGTGTTAAGTTTAGATATAGGTGGGTGGAGTCAGCAGGTGGTGAATGCGGTTGCGTATGTGGTCACTGATTTTATTTATATATCTTGGGCAATGAGGGAGGTGGGAGTCGAGGAAAGGATAAGAGTGTTAGGGGCCACGATGTATAGAACAAAGTGCCGCAATAGGGATCTTTATGGGGGAAGATGGAAGACAGCATTTACTGAAGGTTATCATAGATTCAGGTTGAAGGATTTAAGAGATTTAAGTGTCAAGTAAGGGGTTGCGGCGGGCTAGTTTTCTTGAGTATGGAAATGTGTATAGATGTTAGCGTGTGTGGTATGTTTGGTAATATAATAAATAAGCTTCTTTTGTGATGTGAGTTTGGTCTGGGTAGTTGTGTAAGATATGTTATTCACATTGTTTTTCAGAAGGTATTGAATTTAATATGTAAGTAGTGTTGTTGCACTACATTATTGTGTGTATAATGTGTGAGAGGGTACATCTCACAGTATTTGTGTGTTTGATGGTTTGAGGTGACACAAGGCATGATCTAAGTATGTCTGGATTCTCCTTTTTGTCCTCAAAGGTGTTATACAAAGATAGTACTGTGGTGTATGTGATGTGTAGGTTTATATGTATTCAACACATGCTTGTTGTATGTTCCCTTTCGTTACTTTGTTTCAATTGTCATTTCAATGCACTTTGTATAGCATTATACAACGGTATCGTTCTTTACCATATGAAGTAATTTTTTTTTTTTTTTTTTTTTTTTTTTTTTTTTTTTTTTTTTTAGACGCATTCCTTTTGTGTCTGAGATTGTTGTATACGGGTTTAATTGTAAATGTAATGAGTCGGTTTTGAGATCTATGCTCTTTTCTTTGTATGTTTATTTGTATTTTGGTAATGTAAAGCTGTAATGTTAGGGATAAGTATGTAGATGTTCTAGTAGGATTATGATGTTAGGTTTTGGTTTATTGATTAATGAGAAGGCTGGAAGTAACTGTTACATTTTCTTGTATATATTATTTTCAATTGTATGAGTCTTTGTCATATGTCATGTTAAATGTAAAATTTATATGGAAGTTAGGTTTTGAGTCATTGAATGTTCTTATGTCAGTTCATGACCCTGTTACGGTGTTTATTTGTATTATTATTATTATAATCAAGGGGGAAGCGCTAAACCCGGAGGATTATACAGTGTGTTTATTTGTAGATAAGTTATTGCCGTAAGTTATTGTTGTATGTTATACAGATATATCTTGCAAGTATATAGGTGCACTCCATTTGTGTTAGTTTATTATGTGTTTGGTTTTCTTATGTCAATGGCCGAACCTTCAGGATTGAGATCCATACTGTTTCCTTTTATTTTTATATATATGTATACTGTATTGGTTATAAATAAAATATAAAAAAAAATTCTCAAAAATGGGCCAACCACCCAACAACCCTTTATTAACTGCCTACTATATAGCGGTAGTGATAACAAGACATACTCCGCTACTCAAACTTATAAACAGCTCTACTCCAACAAAATATGTATTTACACAAAATAATACATTTTTATAATGCCATACGAAATACACTTAAATTAAAAAAGAAAAAAAAATGACTAAGAGGAAACATACGACAAGCATGTACTTCATATGTCAAACTTCCCTTCACATACATTGTCGCACAACCTGTAACCTACAGTCATAACCAGGCCTCTGAAACAATATATGCAAGTCCATATGTATATAATACTATCTCACAATATATGGATACATTACCGCGTTGCACAATGTAACTAAATACACTTGCCGCCAACCCGATATACAAATCTTGTGCCATACATTATATCCATCCACCTTCAACTCATATTATTATTATTATAATCAAAAAGAAGCGCTAAGCCACAAGGACTATACAGCGCTGCTTCAGCTCATAACCATGTCTATAATTGTGTTCCTGCAAGAACACGACAACACCATGACGCACCAAATACTCCCTAAACCACTCACACTTTCTCTGCAACCTCAAACCATTGATGTTCAAAGTCAAGCACTTAAAACCGACAAAGAGGGTTTCCCTTTTGACACTACCGATTTGTAACTTGATTGTCTCATTGCACCCCTATCCCTCCCCCCCTTTTTGTGCACCCTTACCCAACCCCTGTCCCTGAGTGCCTCTTGAACCACTCTGAATGGCATCCACCCATGTTTTCTTCCCAGGGCGTTGTGCGGGCGTAAGCACTTCGTCTGAATCATAAATCACCACTGTGCACTTTCGCGTCACACCTTCAACCTGCATCTTGTCATCCTGTTCATCACCATGATGAACCTCTACCGCTCTCACAGACAGGGCATCCTTGTCACACACCCTAGGAAGAAATACCTTCACCACGCCCTCCTCTACATCAGACCCAAGATCCAGGTCAGTACCATCGTTTTGACAAGGGCTCTTGTTGCCCAAAATTTCCTCAAAAATCGATATTATCGATTCTTCCCCCTTGCTGTCATTCACTTCCATGATAATCTCCTCCAGCCCTTGAACAACATCCAAGGAAGGGGAGTCCCCCCCCCCACTCGTAGCACCTGCCCTCTCCTCCTCCTCCCTCTCAACCTCCTCACTCCATGACACACTCTGCGAAGGCAGTGTCGAATACGGCTGATCTTGATCCACTCTTCACTCCTCAACATATCTTCGTTGTTGCTGGTCCTTGTCCCCACATCCTCTACCACATTGCACAGCCAGGTGGTCATACGACCTGCACAAATGACAAGTGCGTCGCTGCCCTGCGTATGTCACAAATACCTGAGTTCTAAATTCTTCCATCACCACATACGAAGGTATCGGATGTCGGAGTGTCATCTTCACAGAGTACGTACCCTCAGGTATCCCCATATATGGATCAGCTGGCCACCTTCTTGCAGTGACCGTGTGTATAGTCCCGTATTTACTCATGGCAAACCGTATGTCAGATGCATCCGCCTCGAATGGCACATTCCTGATCTTCACCCAAGTGCAATTAATAGCTTGATACATCATGCATCCTCACCGTCACAGCATGATTCAAAGGTATGGCCACTTCTTGGAACTTATTCACCACAGCCTCGTACACATTCGCCGAGCTGAATTTTACAAATATTCTCTTCGTACCATTCAATGCGAGTACACAAATCTCCTCATTAGCTACGCCGTAGGTTTCTCTGATTATTACTGGAAGAAGTAACTCCATAGACGGCCCCGTTACAGCTCCACTGGTTAATTCAATACAGACTGTATTGATACAACGCCGGGTAGCCTGCGCCATGTTGTGAAAATATTACGGCACCCAGTCAACACCAGGGGGCAGCAGCAGCAGCAGCAGCACACGTCCTCTCTACTCAAGGGTTGAGAGACGAATGTAAGCACACACTACCCCATCACACACTGCCCCACCACACATTACCCCAGCACAAACTACCCCACCACACACTACCCCACCACACACTACCCCACCACACACTACCCCACCACACACTACCCCACCACACACTACCCCACCACACACTACCACACCACACACTACCACACCACACACTACCACACCACACACTACCACACCACACACTACCACACCACACACTACCACACCACACACTACCACACCACACACTACCACACCACACACTACCACACCACACACTACCACACCACACACTACCACACCACACACTACCCCACCACACACTAACGTATCACACACTGCCCCAGCACACACTTCCCCAGCACACACTACTCAACCACACACTACCCAACCACACACTACCCCACCACCCATTACCCCACCTCACACTACCCCTCCACACACTACCCCACCACACACTACCAAGCGACACACTACCCCACCACACACTACCCAACCACATACTACACTACCACACTCTACACCATCACACACTACTCCACCACACTTTTCTCCACCACACACTACCCCACCACACACTACCCAACCACATACTACACTACCACACTCTACACCATCACACACTACTCCACCACACTTTTCTCCACCACACACTACCCCACCACACACTACCCCACCACCCATTACCCCACCTCACACTACCCCTCCACACACTACCCCACCACACACTACCAAGCGACACACTACCCCACCACACACTACCCAACCACATACTACACTACCACACTCTACACCATCACACACTACTCCACCACACTTTTCTCCACCACACACTACCCAACTACACACTACCCCACCAAACACTACCCAACCACACACTACCCGCTACCCACTACCCCACCATGCACTATCCAACCACACACTACCCTGCCAGACATTACTCCACCACACACTTCCCAACCACTCTGTACCCCACCACACACTACCCAAACACACACTACTCCAGCACAAAGTACCCAAGCACACACTACCCCGGCACACACTACCCAACAACACACTACCCTACCACACACTATCGCACGACACACTACCGAACCACTCACTCGAAGAACATGAGAAAGAAGGAACACTGCACCAGGCCCACTGACCCATGCGAAGCAGGTCCATGTCCCCTCCTCCGGATTAGCCCAATGACCCAACCACCCCGGATTAGCCCAATGACCCACTCAGTCTGGTCACCGCCACTCAAGGAAGGAGCACGGCACCAGACCCAGCAGCACAAGCTAGTCAGGTCCAACTCACACCCACCCACACTCACTCATGTATTTATCTAACCTGTTTTTAAAACTACACAACGTTTTAGCCTGAAGAACTGTACTCGGGAGTTTGTTCCACTCATCCACAACTCTATTACCAAACCAGTGTATAGTCCTTGTGGCTTAGCGCTTCTTTTTGATTATAATTATAATAATAATATAATATTAATAATAATAATATTATAATAATAATATTATAATAATATAATAATAATATTACCAAACCAGTGCTTTCCTATATACGTCCTGAATCTGAATTTGTCCAACTTGAAACCATTGCTGCGAGTCTTGTCTTGGCTGGAAATTTTCAGCACGCTATTTACATCCCTTTATTTATTCCTGTTTTCCATTTATACACCTCGATCATATCCCCCCTAATTCTATGCCTTTCGAAAGAGTGCAGATTCAGGGCCCTCAGTCTATCCTCATAGGGAAGATTTCTGATACATGGGATCAACTTTGTCATCCCCCTCTGTACGTTTTCCAGAGCATTTATATCCATTCTGTAATACGGTTGCCAGAACTGAGCAGCATAATCTAAATGAGGCCTAACCAAGGATATATAGAGTTGAAGAACAACCTGAGGACTTCTATTATTTATACTTCTAGATATGAAGCCAAGAATTATGAATTATAAAATTATTCTTTACAATTATAACATTCATACTATTATGACACACTTCTCCACTATATGTACATTACGATGTCATACAGAACCCTGCATAACACCCTAACCCCCAGACCATAGGTCTCACTCTGCTAGTGGGGTCCCTATGGACACCGCTAGGCAAAAGGAAAAAGGAAGAAAATAAACCCCACATTAAGGTCTGAGGCAACGGGCAAAATGATAACTGGGGAATGACCACCAAACAATCATGGTCTTTTGGTACTACAAATATGCAATATTAACAAAATGAGGTACTAGACTGCTGACATGTGAAACTCGCCGAACATAAAAGTGATCAAGTTCTATGCCAAACGAGCCCACAGTCACACTCTTAGACAACTGTGTTAGGAAAAGGCACCATCACAACATAGCGCTGGCCAGGCACTGGCGTTGATGCATTTTACCTAAATTACATCAAGCAAACTTATAAACGAGCAAGTTAACTTTGTACAAAAGTGCCCCTGAGGAATGCCGTTTTATGAAGTACATATAACACCAGAGTTCAGTATGTTGCAAGGCAGACCAAACTGTATGTGCCACCAAAAAAAAACTTTTAAACAGTAAGTACATTTTCCAGGAGTTCAAAGAAAAAGAAAACAGATTTTACATGTTAAATTCTACTTAGAAAGCAACATCACATTATCACTCCCATCTAACAGCAATTTTTAGTAAACAAAACTGGTTCCCCATGACATCTCTGCGAGAATCAGGAAAGCACAGAAGAGGGAAAAATAAAAATATAAGTCCCCCCCAAAAATGGGTGGATAGTCACATAACGTGTTGGTGGAACTGTGGCCATAAAACTCTGGAGTCATCATTGAAGACCCCCAAAAGGTGGACCTCCCAGGCCGACACATACATGTCATTCCAAGGACCCTGGAGTCACCCCAGCAGTGATCCAAAAAGGAAATATTGAAGAGTCCTGGAGAACCAAAACACCTCGGATCATGAGACATGACCCAAACAGTGGGGGGCATCACCGCCAACCCCACATTCACTAAAACGTGCAGGTCCAACAGTCCCTATACCAACATAAAATGGAGGTGAGGCATCCCAGCCAACACCTTAAAAACGTAGCATACCTTACCTACGCATGGCACTTAATGTGACTACCCCCAAAACACACACACAATAGGGAATCCTGATACCTCCAGCTCCAGCTCAACCTGCCCTTCTCCTTTGGGTGGTCCAGGGTTCCATCTACTCGTCTGTCTGAAATCACTGCAAAATAAGAATAGATAAGTGATCTATTTACTACATCGTGCATTTTAAACACGAGGCAAGGCTTCAGCAACCACATTCTCCGCTCCCTTCACATAATGAATCAAAAGATTAAGAGGTTGGAGAAACAAGGCCCACCTCGTAAGTCTCTGATTGTGGTTCCTCATTAAGTGAAGGAAACGTAAAAGATTATGGTCACTATACACAGTTATAGGGTGAACTGATGAAGATATATACACTTCAAAATGTTGCACTGCCAACACTAAAACAAGAGCCTCCTTTTCTATGGTGGTATAACTTCTTTGGTGCATGTTACTTTTTGCTGAGAAGCAGCCGAGTGGCATTACTTGCCCTGCTCTACCCTGCAACAAAACTGCCCCAACCCCTGTATCATTTTGCAAAACCCGGGGTGGGTAACTCAGGATCACACATAAAAGATTTTGAGGGTTAATGGCATACAAACGGTTCATGTACAGAGATATTAAAGTTACAAATATGGGTGTGTCTTTAGTACACATGGTCATGGGAATCAGAAGACCCCCCATGGTTCATTCACACAATTTGCATGAGAAAAGAGGAGAAAAAAACTCATTTCTTAAATGTACCTGGCAGCAGTTAGTGCACGTGTTCAAGGTATCACCTAGTGTGAGACCAGTAAAAGACAACGTCCACCGACTCTCCCTGGGTACAAACACAGTCTCTAGAAAAAAACACTTCACTTCCTTCAAGGAACCTATTTCACCTCAGCTTACATCATGCCAGGCCTGCTGACGTTGCACAAATTCCTAAACCTCTACCTCATGGGGGTTAACATGACCCCATTTTTCAGCATCCCAAAGCTCTTTCACTAAGGTGCACCAAGGCTGAGCCAACACTACAACCCGTCTTTCAGAAAATCCAAATCTTCCACACTCTCTTACAATTTTCCTGCTTACATTATCTTTCTCAGGGACCTTATCCACCATCATTTTGAAGCCACCACACAGTTCTATCACAGCCTTCCCAGGACCCGGCTCCAATGCGAACCCCATCTCTCCAGCTTCCAGAATATGTAGCACCAGCTCATGGTCCCACGTCATCCTGGGCGGATTGGCAGACTGGTGCACTAGTGCCATCGACCTCATCTTAGCCAAGCAGTTTCTGAAACTGAGAAAAAACACCGCGGGGGAAACATCACCATCCTCACGTAGCCCATGACTTAATGATTACAGAGTGCTTCCCCACAGGGTAATGAAAAGGAGGGGAATTCCCTCCTCCCAGTCCTTCTGGTACTGGGTAAAACAAACATGCATTGCCCTGAGAGACTGGAAAAACCACTGTGCTTTTCTTTGACTCCTAGGATGATATACATTGGTAAATTTAACTAACTCAAGTAGGCCTCTCAAAACTACATGACACTTCATAAAATATGACTTTTGGGTGATTTGTGCAAAGCCTAAGAGACAAAAATGTTTCACCAGAAATCTCAAAACCACACACACAAAATTATTCAGGAAGGGTATAGACTCTGGTAACCTGTTAGAAAAGGAATTTATTAATGAACACCGATTATTTAACTCTCCCGTCTCTGGGCTCTGGTGGCCTGGTGGTTAACGCTCTCGCTTCACACGGCGAGGGCCTGGGTTCGATTCCCAGCCAGAGTAGAAACATTGGAAGTGTTTCTTTCAACCTGTTGTCTATGTTCCCCATCAGTAAAATGGGTACCTGGGTGTTAGTCGACTGGTGTGGGTCGCATCCTGGGACACTGACCTAAGGAGGCCTGGTCACAGACCGGGCCGCGGGGGCGTTGACCCCCGGAACTCTCTCCAGGTATACTCCAGGTAACACTGAAATGCCGTTCCTTCAGAATCTGTAAAAAATACTGACAATGACACTTTAATAGTTCTGCTGCGGCCACGTTAGAACAGGTCCTCTTAAAAAAGATTCTTGCTCATTTGATCAACTCTGCAAAATAAGCACTTGGTAAATTTGGGAACCACATCCTCAGCATCAGCTGATAAATGAATAGCGTTCCGGAGGTCACAACCTTCCTGGGCCTCACTCAGCTGCTGCAGAGTCAGGGGATTTTTTCCCACATCAGTACCAAGACCACTTCTCCAACCGAGTTCCAGTTGAGCCGGTTCATCACTGCTCAGAGTCTCCTGCAGGTCAGACTCAATGAACAGGCTCCCCAGGCCCAAACCATCACCACAGTGTGCAGAAGGGTCACAGGGAGGCACAGCTCCTGCTTTGTTCCCCTGTTTAGTCCTAGAACCCACTGAAAATTTTTCAAGCACCGTCGCTCCAATTAAGCCATTATCATCTTGTAAAGCAGGGTCCTGCAAAACCAAACATTCCTCACTTTTGAGGAGTCCCACAACGTTGTTGCCTAGTAAAAGGTCAACTCCTGCAAAAGGTACATCTTCTGCAATACCTACAGGTAGGTTCCCAGACTGGTATGCAGACTCTACCCATAACCTGTGCACTGGAGTCCTGACAGGGACTCCAGTTATCCCTTTAAGAAAAATGTCCAATCCTGTGTAGGTGTCATCCGACAATGGCAATACACCCCTGCAAAGCAAGGTGTATGTGCTACAAGTGTCCCTCAAAGACATAACACCCATGACCCTACCTTCATTTTGGTGTAAGGCCAGAGGGTCTAAGACAGCTGGTCTTCTTTGGATACCTTGGGGCAAGACTGCAATGCAAGCAACAACATGTGTAACCAGTGTATTTACTGAAGAAGCATCTGCTGCGGCCTGGTCCCTAAGCATCTTTCGACAATATGGCTGCAGGTGGCCCTGTTTATTGCAATATGTACAATGATAAGGTTTAAAAGCCCCCTGCACACTTGACATAGGTTGGGGCCCATGATCTTGGGGAACTGGACTTTTTCTACCTGTCCCCGGTGACAGCTGAATTATAACCTTCTCGGGTAGGTACCGGAAAATCAGGCTTATTCAAACTCTGGTGGTTATTAGGTTGGTAAATGGGTGGCTTAAGCTTCTGAAATTTCTTATTCCTATTTGTGGATGGAGAAAACTTACCATTATTAGTATGTGGGGGGGGGTAACTACTACCAAATTTTTGGTTAGCTAAAAATCTGTCACCCAGCTCTAAAACATTATTAAAATCATCAAGATCCTTCGCCTCAAGATATGCCTTAAGGTCAGGAGGAACATTTCTCAAAAGATCATCTAACAAAATTAAGGTAATTACACCCTCATAATTGCCTACCACCCCCTTTGAGTGGCACCACCTATTTAGAAGTGACATCTTCTCCTTACCATATTCCACCAAAGACTGTCCTGCTTGAAACTTTAGTCCTCTAAACTTCTGCCGGTACCTTTCCGGCAACATTTTATAAGCCAGTAAAACTACCTCTTTTAGCTTATGATAATCAGAAAACTCTGATCCCTCTAGAGAACTAACGGCCTGTAACCCTTTACCAACTAACTGGGTTCTCGCTAATGTTGCCCATTCCTTTTCCGGCCAAACTTGGGATTTGGCCGTACTTTCAAATAACAGAAAAAACTGGTCTGGATCTTTCTCTAGGAATTTGGGCACAAATTTTATGGCTTTATCCAAATGAAAAACATCTGCCCTTGTGTCTGTGTCTGGGTGAGAAGCAAGCTGCCTCTCTTTAGCTCTTTCTTGAGCCCTAAGCTCCTCTAAGGCTCTCTGTTCCTGGATGTTTGTACGTTCAATCCTTAAACGGCCCTTTTCTTCTGCAACTAGGGCTAATTTCATTCGTAAAATTTCTGCTTCCTTATCCAGGTCCCTATCATGGGAATTTCATTCAATGTCACCTTCCAAATGCATGTCATCCCCAGAATGTTCACTAGTGTCGGCCATTTTGGGAAATGATAGCACTAAATCTTGCTATCAGCCAAAGACCTTACTAATATAAAATAATAAAGCACACAGCAAAGTACATACACTGAAGTAGTATATTCGCAAGGAGTGATTGTCATGTGACTCCCTAAAATTAAACAGGATTGCACACAACATGAAAATCCTGGCAGAAAAATGGAGCTATTGCACCTGCAAGGGAAATTATTCCCAGAAAATTAGGTAAGCATAACCTCCCCAAAAATCAGCAAGACTGTACCTGCAAGGGTTAATTATGCACAAAATATCAGGTATTAATAACACCCTAAAAATCAACAAGATGGCACAGAAAGGTGAATTATTCAGAGTATTAATTAATAATAACACCCTAAAAACCAGCAATATTGCACACAAAGGTAAATTATGCACAGGGTATTAGTTAATAATAAAACCCTATAAACCAGCAATATTGCAAACAAAGGTAAATTATTATTTTAGTGTGAGTGTTATAGTGAATGCTTCCTCTGACCAACCCAGTAAAGAATTGTTATTTATTTTCCCGGTTGCAAACTTAAATTACCACATAAAATTTGATAATTCTCACATATACAGGCCCCCATATTACGTAGAAATAGTATATTTTCCGTAAATAGTGTATTTTTATGTAAATTAAAACATATTGCATTTAATAAAAATTATGTTATCGAAAAATGGGAAGCCCTGCGCCTGTGCAGAGAAGAGACTCGCCATGTTTGAACTAGTCAACACAAACGTATGTGAATAATCGGAAGAATTTTCGTGCTCTACATGTTATATTGGGCTTAAAACCTCTCAAATAGGAGCCGAAATTGTTGGATGTGCACTCCTGCATAACCTGAGATATCAGGCGACTGGACAAGACAGCTTCAGGAACCTCAGATAAGCTATCTAAATTGTGTTGTAATTCTGGTCAGTATTATCATCATAAATTTAGTTAGAATGAGGTTTTGAGTATGATACACATTAATCTCCAGTCAAATTGGTGAGTGATATTAAGATATATTCTCCTTCTGTTATGTAAATGTGTATATATATAAAGTATCATTAATTTTAATATACAGTCCACCAATTTCTATATTTACCAGAATTCCTGGTGTGTATGTACATATTATTTGTAATTATAGGTCTAGAGCAACTTGTGGACATGACAGTTGTAGGTATCGAAGGGGGACATTTTTGTGACCTAGGTGTCACAAATTCCTACTTGTCTAAGTAACTTTGAAAAATAATAATTGTCTGTGTTACCATTTACTGGTTTGTACATTATGAGTTACATCAAGATAAATGTAATTTTCCACATTTAATTTGCCCGTTGGTCCTTCTTGAACCGGATGTAATTATTGAAGTCATTAATTAGTTAATTACTTAAAATTATATGTGAAATGACAGAAGGAGGTGGATGTTGAGTTCACAAATTTACTTAATGTGTAGTGGATTATAATTATTACAATATTAATTTTGCTATGCCAAATTCTGGCAAGGATTTATATTAATTTGTATAATATTAATTTTGGTAAGCCAAGTCTGGCTAAAGATTTGTATTAATGTACATTTAAAATTTATATTATAATTTTCTTTCATGTAATTGCAAAGCTCAATTGTAGCTAGGATTTATTCAAAGGTAAGTTGTACTATTTACCTTTATAAAGTGCATAATTAAGTACATAATCAGTGTTATTAATTAAGTTGAATTTAATACATTGCATCATGGCTGAAAATGAGGAAATTAATATAGAAGACAAACATATGGAATATAGAGCAATAAAAGCATCACTACAGGCTAGAAAAGGTCATGTAACCAAGGCATATAATAGATGTTTGGAATTAATGAATCAAGAAACTGTGAATATGGATGATTTAAAATTGTATTTAGATGCTTTAGGGAATAGATATGATTCATATAAATTATATTACAACAAATATGAAGGAGATTTGTAAGTAAACTGTGTAGATGAGACTGAAGTAGATCTCATGATTAATCAGTATTATGAATTAGAGGAAAAGATTCTTGTAAAAGTCAGGCCTTGAATAAATTAAAATGTGTAAACCAGGCAGTTAATCAGTCTGCTCCAACAAATAAGATGTCTTTGCCAAAACTCCCAGAATTATGTTTACCTGTATTTAATCCTGGAGAAAATTGCGAGGAATTTTGGTCAATTTTTAAAGCAGCTGTGCATGACAGGAGTGATCTAGCCTGTGTAACTAAATTATTTTACTTCAAAGGACAGGTAAGAGGAAATGCTCACTCATACAAGCCTTTCCCAATGTAGATGACTCTTACAAGGAAGCAGTTGACTTGCTGAAGGTCACTTATGGTAATATAGAACAAAGTAGGTTGGATCTAGTGAATATCATTGTTAATTTAAAATCTCCTGATCACACTTACAAAGGTTTACAGCAGTTTAGATTTAAACTGGAGAGCACTCTCAAAACTTTAAGTAATAAATATAATCTGAAGGAATCAGACTGGTTATTTAGTGCCATAGTACAGAATAAATTAAGCTGTAAAACACTTGAATGGTTCTTGAACAAGTATCACAAGGGTTATTTTGATCAGTGGTCTAATGTGTGGCGTAAGGAATATCTTCTTACTCTACGTGAACATTTTTATGGTGCGACAGAGGCAGTAAATCGACAGAACATTCAACAAGGTGACATTGTGTTGATTGATACTGAACAACATTGAACATTGTGGCCTCTGGGCAAAGTATTGACATTGTACCCAGATGCACAAGGTGTTGTCAAGAATGTCAAAGTGTTGTATTGTGGCCAGGAAAGTTTATGGACAATTAATAAATTGATTCCCTTGGAATTAAATGGCATTCAATCAAACGTAAATGAAAATCTGAGGGAAAGTGACACGAGTGATATTGAAGATAACCAGACCGAGTGATGCCGGAAGATGAAATCGTGGTAAGACCTACTAGGACAACAGCCACTCAAGCCAGAACTGGCTGGAATCGTCTCCTAAAGGATGGAGTAATTTGAGTCGTTTAGCAACGAACTCCGCCTTGCCACAGTGTGGAAAATAGTATATTTTCCATAAATAGTGTATTTGTATGTAAATTAAAACATATTGTATTTAATAAAAATTATGTTATCGAAAATGGGAAGCCCTGCGCCTGTGCAGAGAAGAGACTCGCAATGTTTGAACTAGTCAACACAAACGTTAGTGAATAATTGGAAGAATTTTCGTGCTCTAGAGGTTATATTGGGCTTAAAACCTCTCAAATAGGAGCCGAAATTGTTGGATGTGCATTCCTGCATAACCTGAGATATCAGGCGACTGGACAAAACAGCTCCAGGAACCTCAGATAGGCTATCTAAATTGTGTTGTAATTCTGGCCAGTATTATCATCATAAATTTAGTTAGAATGAGGTTTTGAGTATGATACACATTAATCTCCAGTCAAATTGGTGAGTGATATTAAGATATATTCTCCTTCTGTTATGTAAATGTGTATATATATAAAGTATCATTAATTTTAATATACAGTCCACCAATTTTTATATTTACCAGAATTCCTGGTGTGTATGTACATTTCATTTGTAATTATAGGTCTAGAGCAACTTGTGGACATGACAGTTGTAGGTATCGAAGGGGGACATTTTTGTGACCTAGGTGTCCCAAATTCCTACTTGTCTAAGTAACTTTGATAAATAATAATTATTTGTGTTACCATTTACTGGTATGTACATTATGAGTTACATCCAGATAAATGTAATTTTCCACATGTGGGATACCTGGGGACAAGAGCCTTGTCTAAGGGCCAAGGTAAAAATTACACACATCTCAAGCATAAACTGGCCACCCAGGGCTATCCCAGTCAAAACAGAAAGCGCTAAACCAGTATGTGTTACTTCAATGGGTTGGTTAACAGAGGGTTAGGCAAAAATCCCAGTTAGGAAAATATATCTATTTATTCAACATAACACTATATACACACTCTAGAAACACCTTAACCCTAAACGCCCAAATGAGGGTACACAGGAAACAGCTGGCTGGAGGTCCAGCCACCTTAACCACTAGGCCAAGTCAGTACCAGGCCGTCACTACTCCACTACCAACCCTATTTTTATTTAA
Source organism: Cherax quadricarinatus (assembly GCF_038502225.1). Lineage (NCBI taxonomy): Eukaryota > Metazoa > Arthropoda > Malacostraca > Decapoda > Parastacidae > Cherax > Cherax quadricarinatus. Next base: position 13,467,681 of record NC_091384.1, on the reverse strand, counting down.
TAATTTGAACATACATACAGAGGTACAAAAAATACAGGAAAGAGCAGCATGCCAAAGCCACTTGTATGCATAGCATTACGGGCTGGCTTAAAATTAACTTAAGATTAACTAAGCAATGATGTAATCAGTGATAAAACATTATTGTAAACAGATAATAAAACACAAATGAGTATTACAAAGACAGCTCATATGGTTGCATGCATTGCTGTACATTCAGTAGAATGGAGTAATCTGTTAGGTAGTGTATTTAAAAAATAACAAAGTTAGATTGGGTCTTAGGTTTAACATTTATGTGCTATAATTGTGAGAAATATTTAAGGTATACAATTTATAAGGTTCAGTTATTCAGTATTTATTTGGTTTTGGGTGAGTAAGTGATCTTTGAAAAGAGACTTGAATTTATAAATAGGTAGTGTTTCTTTTATATTTACAGGTAATGAATTCCAGATTTTAGGGCCTTTTATGTGCATTGAGTTTTTACATAGAGTGAGATGGACTCCAGGAACATCAAAGAGTGATCTGTGCCTTGTGTTATGGTCATGTGTTCTGTTGAGGTTGGCAAGGAGATGTTTGAGGGGAGGTTTAATATCAGAGTAAAGTGTTCTATGTATGTAACAGGTGCAGTAATAAGTATGGATGTTTTGTATGGTTTCTTATTTCCTCACTCATCCAACAGCACCCTGACCATGTGTTACGCAGAAATGTGGGATAGCTGGGGACAAGAGCCTTGTCTAAGGGCAAAGGTAAAAGTTACACTCATCTCAAACATAAACAGGCCACCCAGGGCTATTCCAGTCAAAACAGAAAGCACTAAACCAGTATTTGTTACTTCAATGGGTTGGTTAACAGAGGGTTAGGCAAAAATCCTAGTTAGGAAAATATATCTATTTATTCAATATAACACTATATACACACTCTATAAACACCTTCTTCTATCTTCTATCCCAAACGCCCATATGAGGGTACACAAGAAACAGCTGCGTGGAGGTCCAGCCACCATAACCACTAGGCCTAGTCAGCGCCAGGCCGTCACTACTCCACTACCAACCACATTTTATATTTCCTCACTCATCCCACAGCACCCTGACCATGTCAGAGCCAAGGTGGGCATACAGGTAAGCCATAGAAGAGCCTATGGCTTGGGTTAGCTAAACAAAAGGAGTACACAACTACAAACTTAGCTTAAATACACAGCATCTCCTGCGCCAGCCTCCACACCTTGCTGACTCCATATGACTGCCCCAAGCCACGCTTACTCCACGTACCCAAACACCCTTAGAAAATAAATCCCTAGCAGGATTTCATTATAATTACAGTTAGAGTACTTTACAGTGCCACCAAATGCACATTATGAATTATAAAATTATTCTTTACAATTATAACATTCATACTATTATGGCACACTTCTCCACTATATGTGCATTACGATGTCATGCAGAACCCTGCATAACAGGGCCCAACACTGACCCCTGAGGAACACCGCTTGTGACGAGCCCCCATTCTGATATCTCCCCATTTATGCAAACTCTCTGCTGCCTATTTGTCAGCCATGTCTCTGACCAGGAAAAAATTTCTCCTCTATTCCGTGTGCCTTAAGTTTCCTCAATAGCCTCTGGTGAGGAACTCTATCGAAAGCCTTACTGAAGTCCATATACACAATATCATATTCATTACCATGATCTACCTCCTCAAACACCTTAGTGAAAAAAGTTAGTAAAATCGTAAGACAGGAACGCCCTTTTGTAAAACCGTGTTGAGATTCATTAATCAATCTGTGCCTATCAAGATGGCTACGATTTGTTTTCGGCAATTATTGATTCCATAAATTGGTCTATAGTTCGAAGCCAAGGACCTGTCACCTGCCTTGTAAATAGACATTACATTTGCAATTTTCCACTTATCAGGCACTATGCCAGTTTGTAGTGATATGTTAAAAAGATTAGCCAAAGGCATGCTAAGTTCCTCTTTACATTCCTTTAACACCCTTGCAAACAGTTCATCAGGGCTGGGAATTTGTTAGGTTTTACTTTCTCTATTTGTCTGAGGACCATGTCACTAGTTACCGCAATCGTAAATATCTTATTATCTTGTTCTACATAATCTTTTATTTCAGGAATATCGCTAGTATTTTCCTGGGTGAAAACTGAGAGGAAGTAGGTATTGAGAATTTCACACATATCCTTATCACTGTCAGTGATCTGACCAGAGTTACTTTTAAGTAGGCCAATCTTTTCCCTAATTTTACTTCTGTATACCTGAAAGAACCCTTTTGTGTTAGTCTTTGAATTGCTTGCGACCTTAGCCTCATAATCCCTTTTTGGTTTTCTTATTCCTTTCTTTATTTCTCTCTTTAATTGAACATATTGATTTCTTAGCTGCCCATCCCCTCTTTTGATACGCCTGTATATGCCTCTCTTTTGACCAATGAGATGTTTTAATCTATTGTTCATCCATTTGGGATCATTTGTGTTAGATCCAATTTCCTTACTCGGAACAAAAGTTGTCTGGGCAGCTATAACTATGCTCTGAAAAACGTCATATTGGCAACCAAGATCACCTACGTGACCCATAGTCAGGACATGCCAATTTAGCCCAGCCAGGTAATTTTTCAGTCCCATGAAGTCGGCCAATCGAAAATCTGGGACAGAGATTTGATTGCAGTTATCTGGGTAATTCCATGATATATTGAAACTAACTGATTTGTGATCACTTTCTCCAAGCTCATCATTAATCTCAAGATTATTAATTAGTGAATCTTTGTTGGCAAGAACCAAGTCAAGCAGATTGTTTCCTCTAGTTGGTTCTGTCACAACCTGTTCTAAAAAGCAATCCTGAACCGTATCAAGAAAGTCACTAGACTCAAGGTTTCCTGTCACATTGTTCCAACAAATTTGTCTAAAGTTAAAATCTCCCATTATCACAACATTTTCATATCTAGATGCCTCATGAATTTTGTCCCATAATAGGTTACTGCACTTCCTATCAAGGTTTGGGGGCCTATAAATCACACCCAAAATTAATTTGTCTCGTCCCTCGAAAAACTGTAGCCACTCAGTTTCTGTGTTCGATGTTTTTAATCTTATATCATGTCTAAGACAGCAATTTAAATTTTCTCTGACATACATTGCCACTTCACCACCCTTCCTGTTGACCCTACCAGTGTGGAATAGTTTATAACCCTGTATGTTGCATTCAGAAGGCATTTCTCTATCTTTCAGGTTGAACCAGGTTGTGAAGGCTTACTCAGCCCTGTAATAACTTCAGTCAGTATTACTAAGGCTGGCTCCTCCTCAGGAAAATTAATGCATGGAAAAAGAACAAAAACCGACAAACATAAACACTTTATTATATAGGAAATATAAAATATAAAACACTTAAATATGAAATATTGATCCTACATTAAAGAAAATGAAAAATGAAAAATATAAATGATATCTGAATTCAATGCTAATATATATAAAACTTGGATGTCTGGTGTTGGTGACACTGCGTGTTGTTGAAATCGAAGCCGTTGTTGATGATGTGGGGGGGGGGGCGCAGGTGTTGGTGACAACCCACCGGCTCGTTCTTATAGCCGTAAATAATTTATCCAGATTACAGGAAATCAGGTTCTTTACGGCTGCAATGATGAGGGGTTACGTCCTGATTCTTCATACATGTGTATAGGCAAGTAGATAAAACATGGGACGTCTCAGGACGATAGTCCGTCTCCTTCAATTCTACTCGTTGGTTGGCAGGTGACCCTCTCTGTCATTCCAAACTGGAAAGAGAGACAGGTTACCCACTGCTTAAGAAATCACTCTCCATGATAAGTACAATACCTAAAAGACGTGTCCTCGATGACGCACTGACTTTCTTGGGTTATCCTGGGTGGCTAACCCTCCGGGGTTAAAAATCCGAACGAAATCTTATCTTATCTTATTATTAAGACATTTAACATAGAGCAAGACTGAAAGGACTAAGTTTATTATTGGTCAAAAGTGAAGTTTTCAACCAATAAGTCCACTAGAATGAGCAGGCATGTACTTAAAGTAGTGCTGGGAGCTGTGAGTCGAGTGATTACTGTTTGGCTGGAGCCCCACACGTCACCTTTCTGGGGGGGGCAAGAGGGGGGGAAGGGATAGCGGGAGCTAGATTGACCCTACCTTAACAAGCAGCCGGCAATCAAATTATTGTTACTATATACTCCCTCGCTACTCCTATCTATTGAACTTTTCCCTCACACAGGTCTCTGTTATACCAATAATGTCTATATTACCTGCACTTGCAAGTAATCTTAGCTCATCTGTCTTATTTCTTAGACTCCTGCTATTTGTACAGTAAACCTTAAGGGAGCTAGTCACTCGTTGCCCTCTACTATCTTTCTTTGTTAGTTGATAAATTGATTTGCCATTACTAGCAACTTTATTTTGAAAATTGTCTTTTAAACATATCCCTGAGGTATCCCGGTAATTGTTGTTTTTAACCCTAATGCTGCAGCATGATTGTTTCCCGCTAACACCCATACCTCTGTAATCTATCAGTTTAAATTCCTAGACAAGTCATCAATTACCCTCTCAATCGATTTGGCTAATGCAACCACTCCATCCCCAGAGAGATGAACCCCATCCCTTGCATACATATCACGTTTGCTATAGAACAGGTCCCAGTTATCAATGAATGGGATTGCAAGTTCTTTGCAGTGCCTGTCTAGCCAGCAATTTATACCAATTGCCCTAGACATCCATTCATTGCCCACTCCCTTTCTAGGCAAGATGCTACATATGACTGGGATCCCTCCCTTAGACCTAACTACTTCTATGGCTGACCTGTACTTATCCAGCGGCTCATCTCTCCTGCCCTTCCCAATGTCATTACCCCAGCACTAAGACAGATAATGGGCTTGTTCCCATTACCTGCCATAATATTATCCAAACTGCTGACTATGTCACCAACACCAGCTCCAGGAAGGCACTCTTTCTGTCTGACCTTTCTGTCTCTGTTACAAAATGCACGGTCCATATATCTTACCTGAGAATCGCCTACTATTAAAATATTCTTACCTTGATTAGCAGGGAAATCAGTGGTACCTTCAACCTCATTAACCACTGAAGTACACTCGTCTTGGAGAACAGAGAATCGATTTCCTACCTTCACAACTTCTCTATTAACTCTCCTCATCTTCCTTATTCCTGAACTGAGAACCACTTGCCACTTAATGCGGCTGCCACTGTCACTGCTTGTATGATCAGGCGGTGGTCCCCCGCTCCAGGGGTACCACCGGCTGTCGTTCGGGGGGTGCCACCGGCTGTCGTTCTGGGGCGGGGGATCACCGGCTGTCGTTCTGGGGCGGGTGACCACCGACTATCTTTCTGGGGCGTGGGATCACCGGTTATCGTTCAGAGATGGGGGAACACCGACTGCACCACTGTCTATTCTTCCAGAGCAGTGGACCACCGACTGTACTAGTGAGTGTTGCGCCAGGACGGTGAACCACCGACTATACCTCCACTCTAAGAAGTCTCCAAGGTGGAGGAGCACTTTTGTCATTTCCTGCCTATTCTTCCTGGCACTAGAAAAATTCTTTCTAATAATGACTTCTTTACGAAGGTTTGTGGGATCTGTACCTTGTGGTCTCTTAGACCAGTTTGTTAGGACAGTTTGTTATAACATTGTCTCTCATGAATTGGTGAAAAACACATTTCTGAGTAGAAAAGTTTACAGGGGGAAGAATGACATAATCCTTTTATCACGAGGTCGCGGCATTTTTTATGGATGGTCAAAGTTGGACGCACCATTTGTTTTTCCAGATATTCCATACCTACAGATATCGCAGGCATAGAATTTCCATAAATTTGTTTTCTGTTGGTTAAAGAACTTAAACCTGTACATAAAGATCATAAGAGACGTTATGTTTTAGCCCGGAGTGTTAGACACCCAGGATAATCCAAGAAAGTCAGTGCGTTACCCAGGACTGTTTGTCTTATTTTCATTGTGGTCTTGCAACCTTGGCCCCCAGGATGCGACCCACACCAGCCGATTAACACCCAAGTACCTACTTGCTTGCTAGGTGAACGGAGAAAGCAGGTGTAAGGAAACACGCCCATTATTTTCACCATTGCCGGGGGATCGAACCACTGACGCTCAGGACACAGAACATATCGGTGTTAAGAGAGGATATAAGAACCTCTTCATTTAACTAATACTACAAAAGTTCCAGAACAGGAAGAGAAAGCCAACACCAGTATCTTCATTTATTTATGCTTCGTTAGGTTTCAGTTGAGTCACACACAGCTATATCATCAAGTTTGACTAAAATACCTTTCTGCCCTAACATTATCTTTTTATAGATAAAATCTTAAGAACCAGCTGGATTATGTGGCGTTTTTGGTTTTTGGAATAATTACCAATCCTTTGAATATTTCCTTTATTTTCTCCTCATGTGTTTATAAAAATTTAGACATGATTACAATATTCTCCACGTCTTCAGTGTTCTGTTTTAGTCTTGTTTCAGGTGTTCCGTAGCTCGATCGCTAGCGCACTCTTCGCTGGTAAACATTAGGGACGTGCTTCCATAAGACACTTGCTTCTCCCTGTCTCTGTTCACCCATCAGTGTAAAATAGGTACCTGGGTGTTAGTGGACTGGTGTGGGTCACATCCTGGGTGTTAGTGGACTGGTGTGGGTCACATCCTGGGTGTTAGTGGACTGGTGTTGGTCACATCCTGGGACATAACTGACCTAATTTGCGGGAAATGCTCAGCATAACAAGCAGCTTTCTATATAGTAGTATGTCATTGATGTCAGCTATGGTCTGTATACCTTGTACATGTACTGGTATACCTTGTACATGAACATCAAAATGGTATATACTGTCGGAAGGAGAGGTGCAGGGTAGTAGTAGTAGTAGTAGTGAGAGGCCACTGATGTTCATCTTGTCAGACACTGCAACACGTGGCATCTTGGTACAGAAAACACCTTGGACAATCTTTTCAAGTGAGAAGTGTTGGATCTGAGAGGGACATGACCTCTCAGTGGCCTCTCACTACTACTACTACTACTACTACTACTACCCTGCACCTCTCCTTCCGACAGTATTTAAGTCTCCGCACTGTCGCTTGATCTTCAGATAGTTCCTGACTATGGAACTGAACTTCTCCAGGCCGAGGGACTGACAACCTCAAATTCTTCGACTTTAAGGGTGATGGACTGATTACATCGTCTTCACATCTCTACTGTTCCTGCCTACTTTCTGTATTCGACTGAAGAAGCCTACTGTGTAGGCGAAACGTTTCGGAATAAAGTTGTCTAACTGTTGCATATGTGTCTTACCTAACAACCTGTCGGTATTGTATACCATTTTGATGTTCATCTTGTCAGACACTGCAACACGTGGCATCTTGGTACAGAAAACACCTTGGACAATCTTTTCAAGTGAGAAGTGTTGGATCTGAGAGGGACATGACCTCTCAGTGGCCTCTCACTACTACTACTACTACTACTACTACTACTACCCTGCACCTCTCCTTCCGACAGTATTTAAGTCTCCGCACTGTCGCTTGATCTTCAGATAGTTCCTGACTATGGAACTGAACTTCTCCAGGCCGAGGGACTGACAACCTCAAATTCTTCGACTTTAAGGGTGATGGACTGATTACATCGTCTTCACATCTCTACTGTTCCTGCCTACTTTCTGTATTCGACTGAAGAAGCCTACTGTGTAGGCGAAACGTTTCGGAATAAAGTTGTCTAACTGTTGCATATGTGTCTTACCTAACATACCTTGTACATGTACTGGTAGAAATCGATATATTATTATTAATATTATTATTATTATTGTTGTTGTTGTTGTTGTTGTTGTTGTTCTTGTGCTGATAAAGCTACTGGTGGGCGAAACGTCTACATAATAAAGATAGACAATTGCTGTACATGTCTAACTGTTGTCATGATGCTCTAGTGTTCTTTAAGATTCCTCTAATTTCATTGCTCTATTAATTATATGGTTGCAATGAGGTGGAGATGCTTTTATGCCGGTGGAGGGCTCTTGATCCAAGAATTGGTGCTGTGCTCTCTTGTCTTGGATAAAACTATTTCCCCTGTACCCTGAACTAGTATGACCCTTAAATGTTTAGAGCTTCCCACTCAATGTAGGAGTAATAATAATAATAATAATAATAATAATAATAATAATAATAATAATAATAATAATAATAATAATAATAATAATAATAATAATAATAATATAATAATAATAATAATAATAATAATAATAATAATAATAATAATAATAATAATAATAATAATAATAATTATAATAAATAATAATAATCAATATAATAATAATAAATATAATAATACTAATAATCAATATAATAATAATAATAATAATAATAATAATAATAATAAAATAATAATAATAATAATAATAATAATAATAATAATAATAATAATAATAATAATAATAATAATAATAATAATAATAATAATAATAATAAAATAATAATAATAATAATAATAATAATAATAATAATAATAATAATAAAATAATAATAATAATAATAATAATAATAATAATAATAATAATAATAATAACATTCTAGGTAGTAGGTTGGTAGACAGCAACCACCCTGGGAGGTACTACCGTCCTGTGGTAGTAGGTTGGTAGACAACAACCACCCAGGGAGGTACTACCGTCCTGCCAAGTGAGTGTAAAACGAAAACCTGTAATTGTTTTACATGATGGTAGGTTTGCTGGTGTCCATTTTTCTGTCTCATAAACATGCAAGATTTCAGGTACGTCTTGCTACTTCTACTTACACTTAGGTCACACTACACATACATGTACAAGCATATATATACACTCACTACTCTGGGTTTTCTATTTTCTTCCTAGTTCTTGTTCTTGTTTATTTCTTCTTATAGGCATGCGTGTTGTAAGAGGCTACTAAAATGCCGGGAGCAAGGGGCTAGTAACCCCTTCTCCCGTATAAATTACTAAATTTAAAAAGAGAAACTTTCATTTTTCTTTTTGGGCTACCCTGCCTTGGTGGGATACGGCCGGTTTGTTGAATAATAATAATAATAATAATAATAATAATAATAATAATAATAATAATAATAATAATTCTCTTGTCATCTTTGTTGCTGTGAGTTACGGTTATCATCTGGTAGGTTTTAAATTATTAGAAGATTTTTAGATAATCAGGTAATTCCCTGTCTCTTCCTGCATCCATTGGAAGGTTTTAGATAATCAGATAACTCCCTGTTTCTCCCTGCATCCATTGGGAGGTTTTAGATAATCAGATAATTCCCTGTCTCTTCCTGCATCCATTAGAAGGTTTTAGATAATCAGATAATTCCCTGTCTCTCCCTGCATCCATTAGAAGGTTTTAGATAATCAGATAATTCCCTGTCTCTTCCTGCATCCATTAGAAGGTTTTAGATAATCAGATAATTCGCTGTCTCTCCCTGCATCCATTAGAAGGTTTTAGATAATCAGATAATTCCTTGTCTCTCTCTCTGCCTTATATTTCTGATCGTCTTCTCTGTCTTCACCAGTTCTCTCATTTACTGTTATTGTGTTCCTACATGAACAAGTCATTTAAATGTTTTTGTTGTATACCTCCTGTATCAATCATTCTCCTATCTCTCTCTCACTCTCTTCAACTCCCCTTTTTCCTTATCCGTTATTTAACGTTTCTTCATCTACGTTGTTTCAGCTGCAGACATTCTTTTCTTTTCGTTGTTTCTCGTTTCCTCTTCCTTTCTATTCTAAGATATAAATTTTCTTCGCAAATATGTATTTACCCATTATCAAATTCTTGTCACTTAATTTCTTAATTAAATATTATCATAATAATGCCAATATTTTCTTTGTTTTACTCTGGTTACATATTAATGGAGTATATATGTATACGCAAAACAATCACGGGAGGAGTAGAATGATAGCTCTAGGCCTTTCGTGTTGCAATCAACACATCAGGAGCTTGCAGAACTGCAGAAAAGAGGAGAATGTCCAAGCAAGTACGTTCCCATAGGACGTGTTCACATGAGAAGACGTACTTGCTTGGACATCCTCCTCTTTTCTGCAATTTTCCAAGCTCCTGATGGTGTATTGATTGCAACACGAAAGACCTAGAGCTATCATTCTACTTCCCCCGTGGTTGTTTTTCATCCTGTATCGCTTGGTTTGCGATATTTGCGCAATATATGTATATACTGAAGATAGTCTATCTACAGTATATACATAACTGGTATAATTTATGTTGAACTTCGTAAATAAATACACTCAACCATATTTTAGTTCCAGTAATTAAGAGGTATTTAAGAATAAAATACAAGACTTCTAAAAGCCAATTTATTTGCAATATCATAAAGTGGAGTGAAATACAGCAACACTTAGGACAGAATACATTACTGGAGCAAGATAAACGAAGATGAAGTTGAATAAATAAGGATTTCGGTTTGAGAAGTGCGTGCTGCCAGTGGATGCTAGTGCTGGTAGGTGCTAGTTGATGTTGATAGGTGCTAGTTGATGCTGGTAGGTGCTAGTTGATGCTCTCATGTTCATAATAGTTGTTGTTACTACAGACTTTCTTGGCGTTGTTAATAATTGTTATAAAAGCACATGTGTTCAGTAGTGTTGGAAATATCTAATTTAAACTTTATTTCCACTCCATCTTGGTTTTATTAAATGATTTTACATATCAAAGTTGAGTTTATTCTCATTTTCACTAAAATTTATTTTTTTTTCTGATTGTTTCCATCTTCCTCTTCACAAACAACATTTGCTTTTTCTTTCACATTTTACTTTTATTTATTACAATTTCCCTTTTCGCTCTTTTTCATTATCTACTTATGTGGCGGAGCAAACACGGAAGTGAGCCTTCCACATGTGTATTAGACAGGTGTTTTGTCAACATGTGCATTAGACAGGTGTTTTGTCAACATGTGTATTAGACAGGTGTTTTGTCAACATGTGCATTAGACAGGTGTTTTGTCAACATGTGTATTACACAGGTGTTTTGTCAACATGTGTATGAGACAGGTGTTTTGTCAACATGTGTATGAGACAGGTGTTTTGTCAACATGTGCATTAGACAGGTGTTTTGTCAACATGTGTATTAGACAGGTGTTTTGTCAACATGTGTATGAGACAGGTGTTTTGTCAACATGTGTATGAGACAGGTGTTTTGTCAACATGTGCATTAGACAGGTGTTTTGTCAACATGTGTATTAGACAGGTGTTTTGTCAACATGTGTATTAGACAGGTGTTTTGTCAACATGTGTATGAGACAGGTGTTTTGTCAACATGTGTATGAGACAGGTGTTTTGTCAACATGTGTATTAGACAGGTGTTTTGTCAACATGTGTATTAGACAGGTGTTTTGTCAACATGTGTATTAGACAGGTGTTTTGTCAACATGTGTATGAGACAGGTGTTTTGTCAACATGTGTATTAGACAGGTGTTTTGTCAACATGTGTATGAGACAGGTGTTTTGTCAACATGTGTATGAGACAGGTGTTTTGTCAACATGTGTATTAGACAGGTGTTTTGTCAACATGTGTATGAGACAGGTGTTTTGTCAAC